>NW_017307588.1:371056-375741 GCF_000935625.1 Nanorana parkeri | reverse complement strand
GTGTCGTCTTATCCCTGGTCTCTAAAGACCTGTGATGTCAGCTGCATTAGATGTGAGGACCCTGGGGTGGGGGGGTTTCACAGCCAGAACAGAGGGAGAGAGAGGTCACTGCTGCAGGACCGAGGATCAGGTGAGTATATCTTATTTCAGACCCTAAGCCAGGGGTAGGCAACCTTGGCTCCCCACCTGTGCTGAAACTACAAATCCCATAAGGCATTGCAAGCCACAGGCATGACTCCCAGAGGCAGAAGCATGATGGGATTTGTAGCTTCAGCACAGCTGGAGAGCCAAGGTTGCCTACCCCTGGTCTAGACCAAAATGAGCAGATACCCTTTAGGGCGAATTCATACCACATCATCTGCAGACCAGATTGTTTCCGGACTCAAAATGCCTCCTAATGTATCCCCATGCTATTTCTGGCCTCTGTTCACACCAGCGCAGTCCGTTCCAGACCAGGCCAGAAGAATACTGCATGTCTCATTTTGACTGGTCTGGAATGCACTGGAACTATGAGCAGGTTCCACCATTTTCCGGACCACATCTGGTCCGGGAAATGGTGTGAACCTGCCCTTACAGCGAGGAGGTGGCAAGGGTTAATTTTTAGATTGCACGGACGTCTCCTTTAAATCACAATCTCCTTTCCTTCTGATTGTAAAAAAAAAGAGACAAGAAAATGATTGAGTACATACTGACTATGGAAGAGCAGGTAGTAAGAAAGTCCTCAGATGGCGATTTGTCTTCAATACTCCGACAACCGGCTCAGAATTTCACCCAGAGCGCTAAATAAAATGGCCGCTGGTCTTGTGCCGCCGGCTATCGCGGTAAACCGAGAGCGAGGCGTCTCATTTGTTCATCAGCGACTCCGGCCGGGAGAAAATCTGATACAAACCGTACCCCATCTCGTCTATGTCGTCCTCCGTCAGAGAAGAAAATACATTGACGGCCTCGTCGAAATAACACGGGAGGAACCCGCCATCCAAGTATCCAATCAGGGACTCGATGACTTGCAGGAAGCGATCAGACAAAGCAGCCTCCGCCCAATCAGAGGGCTCCTTGCTGACATGTAGGAGGACGTGCCTTAGGTGGGTGGAAGACAGCCGAGCCAGGCCGGGCCGCTTTTTGCAGACGCTCTTTAGAATCTGGAGGCATTGTTGTCGCACGCCTAGGTCGGCGCTGTCCAGGTTCCGCAGCCGGGTCGTTTCCTGGAGGTAGAAGCTTCTGTGCCAAAGGTTTTCGGCAGGAGCCGTTGCGTGAGAGTAAGCCAGCAGGAGCACGTCATTGGTCTCAGCCGTCGGGAGAATGTCGATGGTTAGTGTGAAGTCATGGTGGGTCACCTCCAGTTGAAGGTCGTTGGGGTTAATGAGGGGCCTTATGGTGCAGTCCAATACTGTCCCTATGGACGGCCAGTTGATGGACCCAACAATCACCTTGTGCAAGGACTCCACGATAGTCTGCGTCGAGAGGTAGCCCCCCAACATGAAGCGATCCCAGGGGCTGCTTCCCCGGGCCGTGTACTCCAGGTTGACCCTCTTGATCATCCAGAACCGAGGGTCATTCAGGATCGTCGTCTGACCCGGAACAAAAGTCCACAAATGGGGCTCCAGGATCAGCGGCAGCAGCAAGCACGTGTGGTCTATGCAGGCCAAGGGCAGTCCGTCACCCAGCGCGCCCCCTAGCTGCAGGGCAGAGAAAAGCATTTCGGGGTGCTTGGCCTTCAGGAAGTCCTGCAGCTCGTTCCTGATGTCCAGCACCAGCTGTCGGACTGCGTCTGTCTGAGGTTCCGGCACGCAGGCCTCAGTCCTGTAATAGTCCAGGAGCATCTCCTGCAGGGTGAAGCAGATGGGGGTCTTCTTCACTTCCACGGGGATAGTCTTCTGCGCGGCAGCAATGGCAGCGTCTGTAAAGATGAAATGAGGAACGAAGAAAGATTTTACAAAAATATCCAAAAGTGTACCTGTCATCACTGGAAACCCTACAACAAAATATAAAGTGTCCCTGTCATCACTGGAGACCCTACAACAAAATATAAAGTGTCCCTGTCATCACTGGAGACCCTACAACAAAATATAAAGTGTCCCTGTCATCACTGGAGACCCTACAACAAAATATAAAGTGTCCCTGTCATCACTGGAGACCCTACAACAAAATATAAAGTGTCCCTGTCATCACTGGAGACCCTACAACAAAATATAAAGTGTCCCTGTCATCACTGGAGACCCTACAACAAAATATAAAGTGTCCCTGTCATCACTGGAGACCCTACAACAAAATATAAAGTGTCCCTGTCATCACTGGAGACCCTACAACAAAATATAAAGTGTCCCTGTCATCACTGGAGACCCTACAACAAAATATAAAGTGTCCCTGTCATCACTGGAGACCCTACAACAAAATATAAAGTGTCCCTGTCATCACTGGAGACCCTACAACAAAATATAAAGTGTCCCTGTCATCACTGGAGACCCTACAACAAAATATAAAGTGTCCCTGTCATCACTGGAGACCCTACAACAAAATATAAAGTGTCCCTGTCATCACTGGAGACCCTACAACAAAATATAAAGTGTCCCTGTCATCACTGGAGACCCTACAACAAAATATAAAGTGTCCCTGTCATCACTGGAGACCCTACAACAAAATATAAAGTGTCCCTGTCATCACTGGAGACCCTACAACAAAATATAAAGTGTCCCTGTCATCACTGGAGACCCTACAACAAAATATAAAGTGTCCCTGTCATCACTGGAGACCCTACAACAAAATATAAAGTGTCCCTGTCATCACTGGAGACCCTACAACAAAATATAAAGTGTCCCTGTCATCACTGGAGACCCTACAACAAAATATAAAGTGTCCCTGTCATCACTGGAGACCCTACAACAAAATATAAAGTGTCCCTGTCATCACTGGAGACCCTACAACAAAATATAAAGTGTCCCTGTCATCACTGGAGACCCTACAACAAAATATAAAGTGTCCCTGTCATCACTGGAGACCCTACAACAAAATATAAAGTGTCCCTGTCATCACTGGAGACCCTACAACAAAATATAAAGTGTCCCTGTCATCACTGGAGACCCTACAACAAAATATAAAGTGTCCCTGTCATCACTGGAGACCCTACAACAAAATATAAAGTGTCCCTGTCATCACTGGAGACCCTACAACAAAATATAAAGTGTCCCTGTCATCACTGGAGACCCTACAACAAAATATAAAGTGTCCCTGTCATCACTGGAGACCCTACAACAAAATATAAAGTGTCCCTGTCATCACTGGAGACCCTACAACAAAATATAAAGTGTCCCTGTCATCACTGGAGACCCTACAACAAAATATAAAGTGTCCCTGTCATCACTGGAGACCCTACAACAAAATATAAAGTGTCCCTGTCATCACTGGAGACCCTACAACAAAATATAAAGTGTCCCTGTCATCACTGGAGACCCTACAACAAAATATAAAGTGTCCCTGTCATCACTGGAGACCCTACAACAAAATATAAAGTGTCCCTGTCATCACTGGAGACCCTACAACAAAATATAAAGTGTCCCTGTCATCACTGGAGACCCTACAACAAAATATAAAGCGTACCTGTCATCACTGGAAACCCTACAACAAAATATAAAGTGTACCTGTCATCACTGGGGACCCTACAACAAAATATAATGTGTACCTGTCATAAACGGAAACCCTACAATAAAAATTAGGGATGCACCGATACCTGCATAGGTGCCGATACTGCCTCAATAATAAAACGCAGATACCGGCGCTTTACATTTTTAAACTAAAGCCGCTGCCTGAGGTCCCGCCCTTGATGAGGACTGCGGAAGCCTTCCTTTGAACCGTGGCACTTGTTTACAGCACCGGCCTGAACATCTGCTCCTCCTTTTGGGGCAACAACGTCGCCCACAAGACCCTCTGGACCTTGGGTGAGACCCCGCCTGAGACCCCCCCACACAGCCCACATGGGACTTCTGGAGATATCAGGCGGGCACGCCGGAGCAACACAGAGTATGTAGCTTCATATTATTCTGCATTGCTGTATAATGTATTGCTGGGATTTGTAGTCCTCTATAGCTGGTGGTATTCTACATTGCTGTATAATGTATTGTTTTAGAAATACAATGACACGGAGGTGCCTGTGCATACACTGCAATGCCTTCCAGAGCACCCCAGGAAACACAAGGAGGCTCTGGTGTGCAACTACCCATCCCCTTAGTCAGCGAAGTCCTATATAGTCAGGGACCAGCAATACATTGGTGGGAGGGGTTGACTTGAGCTCAGGAGATTTGTAGGCTGCTACTCAATCTGCTCATAACCATGAAGATAACATTGCCTGGCTGCCATGCTTATCCAGTGGCTTCAATACTTTCTATTAGATCTTGAACAAGCAAGTGACAAGTGAAGCCAGTATTGACCATCACCTGCATAATTCTTTTGGGTCAGCGAGTTAGAAAGCACTGAAGCCAATGGATCAGCATGACAGTCAGAGAGCACCTGCAGCCTTTGTTACCAACGTTGGTATTTGCTGAAAGCCCATGGAAGCTACATTCTGTAATCAGTAGAGCCGGACAGACAGGCAGGCAGCTGAAGTTCGATGCAATGCTCAGCTTCACTCGCTTTGTTTGAGACCGCCCCCCCTCTCGAGTGCCATCCTATTGGTCTCTTAGTGTAATGTATGA
>NW_017307588.1:370826-371035 GCF_000935625.1 Nanorana parkeri | reverse complement strand
CATAATGATCATTTCAGTATAAGCACACACCTGGAGCAGGCTGGCTGGGCACCGGGGGTGGTAAGGAAGCGCTGAGATCGGCACGCTTTGCCTTCCGCGCGAGTTTCGGAGAAACATTTAACAAAACCGCCTCCTTCCAGCTCTCCTCGATGGACTTCTGCTCGGCTTTCATCTCGGGGTCCTTCTCATCAGGGGGAGAGGCGGCCCGG
>NW_017307588.1:363281-370792 GCF_000935625.1 Nanorana parkeri | reverse complement strand
GGGGAGAGGCGGCCCGGTCAATAAGCTGTAGAAGAGAAGAGGATACAAGGCAGTGAATGGAGAACAGCTCCACCTAGAGGCGTTCTGAACAACTACAGTTCCATAACAAAGTCAGGGACACGTTTTTTTTCTAGAAGTTTGATCTTTTTTCCTTTATATAGTAAAATAAAATGATTAACCCCTCGGATTTCATTTACTACCACAGAAAGAAATCTCCATTGGTCCCCAGAGAAAAACCTATACAATTCATTTGTGTACAGTGATGGAGTAACTATCAGTCAGTCCTAGGCCCCGGTCCAATGGCCGAGCCCCATGCTCCAATAACCCAGCCCCTGGTCAACGGCCTAGCTCCCATTCCAATAGCCAGCCCCTGGTCCAGTGGACTAGCCCCATGCTCCAATAACCCAGCCCCTGGTCAACGGCCTAGCTCCCATTCCAATAGCCAGCCCCTGGTCCAGTGGACTAGCCCCATGCTCCAATAACCCAGCCCCTGGTCAACGGCCTAGCTCCCATTCCAATAGCCAGCCCCTGGTCCAGTGGACTAGCCCCATGCTCCAATAACCCAGCCCCTGGTCAACGGCCTAGCTCCCATTCCAATAGCCAGCCCCTGGTCCAGTGGACTAGCCCCATGCTCCAATAACCCAGCCCCTGCTCAATGCCCTAGCCCCTGGTCAACGGCCTAGCTCCCCGTTCAATGGCCAAGCCCCTGGTCAACGGCCTAGCTCCCGGTTCAATGGCCGAGCCCCCTGCTCCAATAACCAAGCCCCTGCTCAATGCCCTAGCCCCCATTCCAATAGCCAGCCCCTGGTCCAATGGACTAGCCCCCTGCTCCAATAACTCAGCCCCTGCTCAACGCCCTAGCCCACATTCCAATAGCCAGCCCCTGGTCCAATGGACTAGCCCCTGCTCCAATAACCCAGCCCCATGCTCAATGGCCTAGCTCCCGGTCCAATGGCCAAGCCCCTGGTCAACGGCCTAGCCCCCGGTTCAATGGCCGAGCCCCCTGCTCCAATAACCAAGCCCCTGCTCAATGCCCTAGCCCCCATTCCAATAGCCAGCCCCTGGTCCACTGGACTAGCCCCTGCTCCAATAACCCAGCCCCTGCTCAATGCCCTAGCCCCCATTCCAATAGCCAGCCCCAGGTCCTAGCTCCCGGTCCAATAACCCAGCCCCATGCTCAATGGCCTAGCTCCTGGTCCAATGGCCTAGCTCCTGGTCCAATGGCCTAGCTCCTGGTCCAATGGCCTAGCTCCTGGTCCAATGGCCTAGCTCCTGGTCCAATGGCCTAGCCCCCATTCCAATAGCCACCCCCAGGTCCTAGCTCCCGGTCCAATGACCTAGCCCCAGCTAATTTCCTAGCACCCAAGTGACTGAAGTCATCTACAGATGACAGACAGATGATGTCACAGAAGCTCAGATTACTTTGTTTTCTTTTAATCCCTAATCAAACCTTGATGAGGACACCGTCCTAAAAACATGGAGGATCTCCCCCTGACAGTAATTGGGGGGGGGGGTGACATTAAGCACACAGCAGTCTGGATGATATTTTCCTCCCCGCTCCACCAGTCTGATCTGCAGCGAAGTTGTCCCCCGACACAGGCTGACCTCACACAAATCTCCCCCATTCTACAACTGATCAATGTGTCTTCCTGAAGGTTCCGCGGCGACCTGTGACCTCCTCGGGACATAAAAAGCTGCCAGATACCGATCCTTACCCGCTTCACCGCCAGTGTGGCGATCCCGAGCATGGCGGCCCCTCCCACACCCAGCACCAGCCTGGCGTTGGCCAACAGGAAGTCCAACACGCTACCGATCCCATCGTCCGCCTTCTTCCCTTTCTTCTGAAGCTGCATTTCTGCCATCATCAGACTGCAGAGAGAGAGAGGAAACCATTCAACGCACACACGGTGCTTCGTCTGTCATCACCTAATACATCATACATGTAAATAATTAACAGAGATTAAACTTGAGTTGTTATCAGTTCCCTGTACAGCAGAGCTCAGACTGGGGGAGAGAGAAGCAGCCCCAGGAGCCAATCAGGAGTGTATGCTCAATAAATAATATGCCAATAAGGAGCATGCTGATAGGAGGAGAGAGCAGAGTGAATCCGCAGCAGATAATCATTTTGTCAAATGCCAGTTGCCCCCCCTTGTGTCCTGGGGACATACACTTGAGACCCCTGGGGGGATTCGAACCCGTCTCCAGTGCTGCCACAGCACCCAGCTCGGGTGGAATGTCGCCCTTCATGTAGAATGGGCCTCTCCTTGCTCAGATAACAGCAAGCCCCGCCCCCTCACTGAGCTCACACTCTCAGGTAACTATCCCCCGTCTTTCTCCCCGGTGATCCCCTCACACTCACCCGCTCCCCCGGCCAGCTCCGCTCCTCTTCCCGCTGCCAGCAGCCTCTTCGTTCTTTTCCTCCTCCGTCAGTCCGCACGCAGCAGAGCACCCCGACCAATCGCAGGTATCCATCGGCCAGCCAGTTACGGGACTTCCGTAAGGCCCGCCAATCACAGCTCACGTATGGAATCCCGGACCAATCAGCGGGCAGGTGGCGCGGTGCAGCCAATGAGAGCCGCAATAATTTAAAAAAAAGAAGAAAACAACATCAGACGTCAGGGAGGCTTCAAGCCTTAAAATAGAACCTACTCACGGCCAATGGGAGAGCGGCTTCTGCGTGACGTCTCCCGCGCGCAGCCGATTAACCCATTAGAAGCATATGAGCGAAACTTAGTATGATTTAAAGAGAACGAGCAGCCAGTACACCCACAATACACCCAATACACTGTAACCAAACTTTACTTTTAAATACAAAGCTCCTAAAAAATGAGTCACGTGAGGGTTGCCGCTCATCCACTGAGGCGTTCGGAATAATGTATTATGATTATGTTTTGTAAACTCGCTGACAGGACCACTTAGACAGTGAGTGACAGCTAAGACAGCGATTGGCTGCCGCGGCGGTGAGTGACAGCTCTCCGGCAGCGAGAGAGTGAAGTAGGCGGGGCTCGGGAGACGCAGGGCTAGGGTGTGGCTGTTCCGAAGCTTGAGTGAGCGGAGGGGGCGGGTCCTGATCTCTTCCTGCTGCTGCTTCTGCTGTTGAGTGTAGAGTAGACGGACCCTCCCTGGCACCGGACATGGCGGCCACTGGGGTGCTGCCTTTTATCCGGGGGGTAGACCTGAGCGGCAATGACTTCAAGGTAAGGGCTGGGGCCTGGTGTCACCCTATCCCTATGAATAGTTCATGTCTGCCATGGGGGTGGGGAGCCTGTAGCTGGCCTTCCAGGGACCCTCCACTTTGGTCCCTGGCTTCCGCCTGTTCCCTCCACTTTGCTCCATGGCCTCCGCCTGTACCCTCCACTTTTCTCCCTGGCCTCCGCCTGTCCCCTCCACTTTGCTCCCTGGCCTCCGGGTACCCTCCACTTTGCTCCCTGGCCTCCTGTACCCTCCACTTTGCTCCCTGGCCTCCGCCTGTACCCTCCACTTTGCTCCCTGGCCTCCGGGTCCCCTCCACTTTGCTCCCTGGCCTCCGCCTGTCCCCTCCACTTTGCTCCCTGGCCTCCGGGTACCCTCCACTTTGCTCCCTGGCCTCCGGTACCCTCCACTTTGCTCCCTGGCCTCCGGTACCCTCCACTTTGCTCCCTGGCCTCCGGTACCCTCCACTTTGCTCCCTGGCCTCCGGTACCCTCCACTTTGCTCCCTGGCCTCCGGTACCCTCCACTTTGCTCCCTGGCCTCCGGTACCCTCCACTTTGCTCCCTGGCCTCCGGTACCCTCCACTTTGCTCCCTGGCCTCCGGTACCCTCCACTTTGCTCCCTGGCCTCCGGTACCCTCCACTTTGCTCCCTGGCCTCCGGTACCCTCCACTTTGCTCCCTGGCCTCCGGTACCCTCCACTTTGCTCCCTGGCCTCCGGTACCCTCCACTTTGCTCCCTGGCCTCCGGTACCCTCCACTTTGCTCCCTGGCCTCCGGTACCCTCCACTTTGCTCCCTGGCCTCCGGTACCCTCCACTTTGCTCCCTGGCCTCCGGTACCCTCCACTTTGCTCCCTGGCCTCCGGTACCCTCCACTTTGCTCCCTGGCCTCCGGTACCCTCCACTTTGCTCCCTGGCCTCCGGTACCCTCCACTTTGCTCCCTGGCCTCCGGTACCCTCCACTTTGCTCCCTGGCCTCCGGTAACCCTCCACTTTGCTCCCTGGCCTCCGGGTACCCTCCACTTTGCTCCCTGGCCTCCTGTACCCTCCACTTTGCTCCCTGGCCTCCGCCTGTACCCTCCACTTTGCTCCCTGGCCTCCGCCTGTACCCTCCACTTTGCTCCCTGGCCTCCGCCTGTACCCTCCACTTTGCTCCCTGGCCTCCGCCTGTACCCTCCACTTTGCTCCCTGGCCTCCGCCTGTACCCTCCACTTTGCTCCCTGGCCTCCGCCTGTACCCTCCACTTTGCTCCCTGGCCTCCGCCTGTACCCTCCACTTTGCTCCCTGGCCTCCGCCTGTACCCTCCACTTTGCTCCCTGGCCTCCGCCTGTACCCTCCACTTTGCTCCCTGGCCTCCGCCGGTACCCTCCACTTTGCTCCCCGGCCTCCGGTACCCTCCACTTTGGTCCCCGGCCTCCGCTACCCTCCACTTTGGTCCCCGGCCTCCGGTACCCTCCACTTTGGTCCCTGGCCTCCGGTACCCTCCACTTTGTCCTGCACACAGTCACTTTTCACAGCCTACCACAGAACCAGAAACACATAATACCACTGAGATCATTCATATGGTGCTGTCATATGCTGTGGCGCTGTACAAAGTTTCACAGACTCCCTTGACAACAGTGGTCATCATAGCCCTTAGTGATCGCTGTGCATGATCGTCATTGTGTTTGGGTTTGATAAATCGCCAGTTAATAATGCTACGTCAAACTTAAAAAATAATTGTTTTGGTTAGGGTGGGAAAGGGTTAAAAATGCTGCCGGTGTCCCTCTTGGGGAGATTCACCTTCACTTCCTGTACTGGTGACTTGTCAACCAAGCGATAAAACAAATGAAGGGTTCTAACCCAAATCACTTGTTACAGGGTGGGCCTTTGAGGTGTGGCCCCTGACACCCCCAAAGGGCCACACATGATAATGATTATATGTACGGCTGCAGAAAGCTGTCAGAGAGCACAGATATGTAACAGGAGATGGTCAGAGCCCCTGGCATCCTACAGGAGATGGATGTGTGATGGGAGTTGTCAGAGACGATCATAGCCTGCATGGTAAAAAAAATAACCCAAACCTCTTAAAAGCACCAAAACACAGACTATTGACTGCCGGGGTCCCCCAAGGGCCACAGCTTGGGCACCTGGGTAACTCTAACCCTTTGCCATGATGTCCAAAACTTAGACATTAAGCCCACATTTTTGTTTAGTTTTGTGTACAGTAAGGGAGGTTAGATTTTACTTTTTACCATCTGTGTCCCATTGGGGAGATTTCCCTTCACTTCCTGTCTGATAGTCACAACAGGAAGTGAGAGGAAATTCCACACAGCAGCGTCTGTGACTTTCTGCACCGGCACAAGTTCTGTGATTACGGTCCAGGAGAGTAAAAGGCGGCGACATCCAGACACGGGACATTTATTGTTACATTGTAACAGTTACAAATCACCTTGTAACCATAGCAACCGTGTAGAAAGTGATGGAAGATCCAGAATTTTATGGTTGTCGCTGGAATAGCATGTGAGGAGAAATGTTCCAATGGGGACACGGCTCCTGTGACGGACTTTCTCCTCACTTCCTGTTGTGTTGTCCCATTTCCTTTCTTTTTTCCCCTTTCCTGTCTTTTTTCCCCTTTCCTGTCTTTTTCCCCCTTTCCTGTCTTTTTTCCCCTTTCCTTTCTTTTTTCCTTTCCTTTCTTTTTTCCCTTCCTTTCTTTTTTCCTTTTCCTTTCTTTTTTCCTTTTCCTTTCTTTTTTCCTTTTCCTTTCTTTTTTCCTTTTCCTTTCTTTTTTCCTTTTCCTTTCTTTTTTCCTTTTCCTTTCTTTTTTCCTTTTCCTTTCTTTTTTCCTTTTCCTTTCTTTTTTCCTTTTCCTTTCTTTTTTCCTTTTCCTTTCCTTTTTCCTTTTCCTTTCTTTTTTCCTTTTCCTTTCTTTGCGCTTTCCTTCCTTTCCTTATTCATTCCCCCTCTCCCTCCCTCCCTCCTGTTCCTCTCTCATACAGAGATGTAACCCTTCAGGGGCTGTGCAGTTTTGGGTGGAGGGCCCCCCAGTGTCCTGTGTGCAGGTTGTAGTCTATACTTGGCTCATTGTGGTGGAGACGGAGTGCAGCAGGTGGTGTGTAGGACACGGGGGCCGGGACTCTTCCAGGAGGAGAGACACATGGAGGTGACAATGAAGGGATGACTGATCCCGGTGTATACAATACACCGGGATCAGTCATCCCTTTATTTATATAGCTATATATATATATATTTTGCATTGTGGTGACTCAGCCGGCAGCTTGTTCTGTGTTATCAGTTTCGTCTGAAGGGGGGGACAGTAGACAGGATGTGAGATCACTGGACAGGAAGTCACCTGCACCACCTTCTATTCTGGTGTCACCTGACATCTTTATATTTTTGTTCATGAGTGGCCTCTTTTTACGTAAAGATCTATAGTTTGGGTGCAGTGGCCCTTTTTAAAACTGAGGTTTTTGCTTTTCCTGGCTCAACCCCCTCCCGGGCTAGGAAGGATAGAGCTAGATGATGCTGGGTGTCAGGAAATGAGACGTGCTCCATCTGACTTGTTGCAGCTTTTAATGCACATACACACGGGTGTAATACTCCTGGGGGTTGCTGGGATTGTGGTGTGGGGGGGGCGGGTGGACACGCATGGCTGTAAATGGACCCTGTGAGCTTTGTTCCGTCTCTTTGTTGTTGATAATCCGCATGGATAATAAATGTCACTGAGGATGATTGTAGGGTACAGTAGTTCGGGGATGGTCAGACCTGCCCATGTGAGTCACTCCTGTGTCCTAATACAAAGATCGGGTCCTTGTACTGGGCCCTCCGAAATACCTACACATAGATCATGGCCCACTAGAGTCAATGAAGCTCCCCCTCCCCCCTTCCATCAGGTTAAAGTGTGACTCCAGCCAAGACCATGGATAAGGATTACAACCCCCATCAGGTGTTTATGGGTGTCTTTGCTGGGGAGAGTCTCCTCTATTTGACACACAGCCCCCTATGGAGATACATTGAGCCAGTTACAGGAGCAGGGGGACGAGGATCACTGTGATGTCCTGACTACGCATTCCCATTTTATTAGTACATGCAGAAAGCTTTGTCTGGCGGTAGATGGTTCCAACATCCGTTTTTTTCTGTTCCTGTAGCAGGTGTCTGTTATTTGTGATACGGGGTCGGCTCTCCTTGTGCAGGGTGACTGGTCTTGTCTCCACCCCCTCCTGTAATAAAGACCACTCACTGCTGCTCGCTCTCCTTCTGCAAGGTGACTAGTCTGCATTACAGGAGGGGGTGGAGACAAGACCAGTCACCCTGCACATGGAGAGAGAGCAGCAGTGAC
>NW_017307588.1:357546-363203 GCF_000935625.1 Nanorana parkeri | reverse complement strand
GTCCCCGCCCCCTCCTGTATTTATTTATATAGGGTGATGGCTCATATATATATATATATACAGGTTCTCTTGATCTCGGAGTCACGGGAGACCTCCCACCTCTTCCCATGGATGTTGGCTTCATGTGGGTGGTGTGTGAAATCTGCGGAGACGTCTTTTAGTCTTTTATTAGTCGCCCTATAAAAACATTGTCCCGTGTAATCTCGTCTCACACCCCAGCCAGGTGTGTCATCCCTATAGCGTGTCATTTTTTTCCTCTTTGATCCCACACGTGTGTTCTATTGCTCATGTCAGAGCTGTAACATGATGTCTGTAGAAATAAGCGTTCATTTGTTTTTTTTGCATTGATGCCTGCAGAGCATTGCAGCCACGATGGGTGGATGGTGGGTGCAATGCTCTGGCTCCCGCAGACTCCTGCTCCTGTCCAGGTCCATTGTTCAGTACATTCAGTAACATGGACAGGAGGAGGAATGAATGGACTTCAAAGTCTGCTGACATCACGGCACTAATATTCCGATGAGAACTACAAGTCCCTCTGTTGCGGTGGCTGATGGGGGCTTGTAGTCTCTCCATTCAGATCAAAGGATCTGGGAATGGATTATGAGGCTGTGTGTGGGAAAGGGGGACGGGCCAGGGGCAAGCAGTGGGGTGGTGTGGGAAAGGGGGGGCAGTGGGGTGGGAGGGTGGTGTGGGAAAGGGGGGTCAGAGGCAAGCAGTGGGGTGAGGCTGTGACACACTGCAGCCCCCGATTGAACAACTCGGCACCTTTGAGTTCACGGACGCCTTCCCTCCCACACGCTCCGTTCCAAAGCAGCCAATGGCCAATTGGAATATACTTTGCACTTGACACATATCGCTGTTGTTCATGTGAATCCGTCCTTCATGTGCAGAGCGACACGACCCTGTGATCCTCATTGAGCAAGGAATGGTCTTAGACAGTTTTTGTTACGCCACATCAGCCAATCTAATCAGCAGCTTTGGCTCTTTCCATCGAAATCCCCTGCCCGGCCGGGACTCAAAGGCCGCATGGGGGGTGTGGGAGTTCTAGACACAGCAGATCGTTATTAAACATGGCCGCCCCATAATGAATGTATTATTAATGACGCTGTAACACTACATCAGTCACGGGACACATGGTGCGTTACTGGTAAACTGCTGCCTGCCCGGTGACTGCTTATCCATATATTACGAATAGAGGTCAGAGGTGGGCAACCTCGACACTCCAGCTGTTGTTGAACTACAGGTACCATGAGGCACTGTAAGACCCTGGCTGTCATAGGCATGACTCCCTGATAACGTGGCATGATGTGATTTGTAGTTTCGCCACAGCTGCAGTGCTGAGGTTGCCTACCCCTGCTGTAGGTTCTGTGCTTTTAGATCTGATCTTCACCCAGGACTCTGCGGTTGACTTATCAGTGTCTGTCTCTACAGGGGGGATACTTTCCTGAACACGTGAAGTCTATGTCCAGCCTGCGATGGCTGAAACTGAACAGGACCGGGCTGTGCTACCTGCCGGAGGAGCTCTCATCCCTGCACAAGCTGGTAAGTTATGATTTATGTCCCTAAAATACCTTTTTTGCAGTAAAAATGCTGTTTCCTGCCCTCTCTCGGTGCTCTGTGCTGGCAGAGCTGAGTAATGGCCACGCCCCTCAGCACAAGGGTTTTCACAAAGACTTATATGACAGAGAAGGGGGCGTGTCTGACTAGGTCTGTTATAGGTTTTTTCCCACATGCTATAATTTACATTCCTTAAAATACATTTTTCGCAGTAAAAATGCTGTTTCCTGCCCTCTCTCGGTGCTCTGTGCTGGCAGAGCTGAGTAATAGCCACGCTCCTCAGCACAAGTGTCCTCACACAGACTTGTATGGCAGAGAAGGGGGTGTGTCGGACCAGATCTGTTATATCATCATCGTTTTCCCCCCACACTCTATGATTTTGTATTCTTTAAAATACCTTTTTGATAGTACAAATGTTTCCTGCGCCTCTCTCCAGTGCTCTGTACTGGCAGAGCTGAGTAATAGCCACGCCCCTCATCAGAAGTGTCCTTACACAGACTTGTATGTCAGAGAAGGGGGCGTGTCTGACCGGGTCTGTTACGTTACTGAGTGCTCTGGGTCTAAGCCTAGTGTCTATTCAACTGTTCATCATATTTAGACCCCGCACTGCCCCTGTATCAGGAAATGGGGGCGGTGACTACAATGGCTGACTATACTTCGGTGACCTCAGTTGGGGGTGTAGAGATGTTTGGTAATTGATTTTCGGTCTCTTTCAGGAGCACCTGTCGGTGAGTCACAACAACCTGACTACGCTGCACGGCGAGCTGTCCTCCCTGCCCTGCCTTAGGGTGAGTATACATAACCCTGTATGGGGGAGTGACTCGGGTCAGATGCTTCACACTTCCAGAGTCCAGGATCCTTTTCTAGAGCAAAGCATCATGGACTCTGGAAGGAAGGGCGATGCACCTAATTGGTCGCTGCACCGCCACTCATTACCTCAGCTCAGTTTTAGTTTGCTACCTATTCAGCACTGGGAAAAAGTCGTTGTTTTTGTTAAAGAAACGGCCGCCGCCTGCTGCTGCTGTATATATGCGTTGCTGTTTATTTCTGGGACATGCTCAACCAGCACCCCTGGAACTGTGACCGGGCGGTCACCAACAGCTCACGGCCTACTAATTACAGCGTCTCTGTGCAGCCAATCACAGTGAATGCACGAACGGGAGCCCACTTAAAGGGCCGGCTCTGACTGTCAGCAAGGGGATAAAGGGTATCTATGGTCAAAAACTAAAAATAAATCTGTATTTCTATGGTGACTCTCTACGTTCTCTCCCGCTCCTAATTACCAGATCCATCTAGAACAGTGGTTCTCAACCTTTCTAGGGCCGGGACCCCTTGGTATCATTTCCCAAGTTGTGGTGACCCCCAACTGTAAAATTTAGGGATGCACCAATACTAGTATCTGTGTGGGCTCTCAGGAGGCTATGCGGGCTCTCAGGTGGCTAGTGGGACTCTCTGGTGGCGCCCAGTGCGGGCTCTCTGGTGCCCAGTACGGGTTCTGTTGTGATCTAGCACTCACCTCCCCTCACTCCTGCCTGCTCCCCTCTCTCTGATCCTCTCCGGTCGCTGCTGCTGCAGCGCCATCTAGGAGAACTGACACAGCCGCGATAGGAGGAGGCTGAGGAGCCTCTTACCTAGAGCAGCACAAGGCATGTGGGGACCCCCTCAACTGTGGGTTGCGACCCACAGGTTGACAACCACTGATCTAGAACTTTGTAAACTTATTGAAAATGCCGCTAGGAGGGACTGACACCATTTCACTCACTTCCTGGTGTCACCGCTCTCACAGAGCCTACCTTCTGAACTACAACGCAACGTCTGAACGATGTAACATTATCATTGCTTGCTGGAAGCAGTGCATGATGGGAGATGGAGTCTTGAGAAATGGAGATTGCATCACATCAAGCAGCAGGGAAAGAGACGCAAAGCACACTGGGAATCCAGGAAGTTGTTGAGCAATGTAACATGATGGAAGCAATGCATGATGGGAGATGGAGTCTTGAGAAATGGAGATTGCATCACATCAAGCAGCAGGGAAAGAGACGCAAAGCACACTGGGAATCCAGGAAGTTGGTGAAAGTGATGGGCATATTCCAGCCGTGGTTTCTCATACTAGAGCGGGGGTTGTATGTTGAATGAGCCCAGGCTTCCATCAGGTGACTGTGAGCTGAAATTGGCAAAGCGCCCTTTAACCCTTCCAGTGCTGGAGAGTGTAGACAGTTGTTGCCGGTTTGGTGTTATGACAGCTGCGTGGGAATGTTATTTCTGTGGTCGCTCTGTGACATTCAGGGAAGGGTGACGGGTCCCGTTGTACTCCTCACTCTTCTTTTGGGGATTAACGAAGCGGCCCGTCATGCAAAGGGGAGAATTGTCTCCTGCCCGCAGCAACCAATCCAGATGGAGTATGTGGGTTCTGCTGTTACTGATGGGTTTCTAATAGGCTTTGTCTTTTGTGGAATAGATATTTGGGGATTATAAGCGATTGTGACGCAGCTTGTCCTTATCAATGTGCAAAACGAACACTAAGGAAGTGAATACTCAGTAAGAGTCTGCGGATAACATAAAGGTCAACTGAACCCTCCATGCTCATTGCTGTATTGTAGTCACACAAGCAGCGGGCCGGCTCTCCACGTTCCAATGTGCCTTCCCTGCACGCTGCTCCAGTCAACCATTCTCTAGCTTCCTGAGCGGCCTTGTTTATTGGGGCAGTTGGACCCCCGGAGACCCAGGCCCGCTGCTTGTGTACGAGAACAGCCGTGCAACTCTCCAAGGTGCTGCCAGCGCATAGGATTTTACAGCATACCTCGGGGGGGGGAAAAAACCTCCCTTTGTAGTGGGGCTGCCCCCTTCTTTGCTCGTTTTCGTTTAGGGCATCTGGTAGCTGATCCCCGCTCCCACAGGCTACAAGACCGGCACCCGCAGCCTCTTCCTCTCTGCTCTGGTGGTCAGCGGCTTGCTGACATCATCGTGTACAACGCAGGACCCATGTTCCTGCATTATAGATGAGGACGCTGAGGGGCAGACCACAAGCCTGAGCGTAGGAGGGACGAGGTGAGTGCTGACTGCCGAGGGAGCGGGGATCAGGTAAGTGAAGCTGCTTTACTAGATACCCTAGAGCAGGGGTAGCAACCTCGGCACTCCAGCTGTTGTGGAACTATAAATCCCATGAGGCATTGACATCCACATGCATAATTCCCAGAGGCATGATAGGAGTTGTAATTTTAGCACAGCTGGAGTGCCAAGGTTGCCTAACACTAAATGAGCATTAAACCCTTACAGTGCAGGGGCAGACTCACTTCAGGGGAGGGGTTTTTTTGCTCCCCTCTCCTACCCCAAGGAATTAAAACAGCAGCACTCTTATTACTCTGTATGCAGCCTGACTCTGTCACTGTGTTAAAAGGGTTCAATAGGGATTAAATCCCCGAAATGTACCCAACAGCATTTAGGTCCCTTTCTGTCACTCCGTCTGCTCACAGCCGGGAGGGGGAAAAAAAATCCAGTACTTCAAAATATGAAGGCGCATGTGACTCACTTCATGTGACAGCGTCTGGACCAATCAGCACTGTTCAATGGAGCAGGTGGTAGGTCCACACCATTGTGTAAGCTATAACTCCAGCAAATCGTAGCCATGGCTTCCCTTCCCTCCCGGTGTCTGAACGGAGCAGTGTGGGAAGGAAAAGAAGGGGGCAATATGTTGCTAAATTAATTTCTTTCTTTGCCCTGCATAAGAAACGTACAGGTTCACTTTCAGACTATGTTCTTTCTGCAGTCATTATATACATGTTCCTCTCCCCATCTTCTTGTCCCCAGGCCATCGTAGCTCGAGCCAACAGTTTGAAGAATTCTGGGATCCCTGATGACATCTTCCAGCTGGATGACCTGTCAGTACTGGTATGTGCCATGGCATACTATGTGGGTATTGCTGCGTATGTGTATGTGTGTATATATCTATATAGATCTATAGATGATTTCAACAAACATTACACCCTCCCCACACATCCCTACACAAAGTTTTTACCTGCAGTCTTCTAGCTGGTCCAGTGCCGTCAAGTCAACCTCCTTTTCTTCTTGGGGGCATTCGTCCAGGGTTGAGCAGCACTTCT
>NW_017307588.1:343244-357512 GCF_000935625.1 Nanorana parkeri | reverse complement strand
TTCCAAAAGTCTATTTAAAACATACTTTTTTAGGCTTGCTTTGAATAGAGTAGGCAATGCTTAACTGCTTAACATCCAAGTCAGCTTCTGTCTTTGCCCCATTTTCAATTCACTTCCTGTCCCAGAGACACTACAGGAAGTGAGAGGAGATCTCTTTATTGTGAGGAGAAATTACAACTTGGTTATCCAATAGAAGATTTCTTTTCATTTCCTGTTCCAGTGACAACTGTAAACGTTGGCTTTTGCATTCTGTCCCTGTGATAATTGTGTGCAATTAGAAGTCACCAGCAGTACAAGGCTGACGGGGGTTCTGAGTAAAAAAGGAGGATCTTTGTACGGTTTCGTTGTAGGTTTTGGTTTGGGGGATTATGGGTATTAGAGGACAATTTTTTAGGAGTAGGGTGAACATTATTCCCCCCAGTACTTGGGCTCTGCGTGAATATAGATTATAGGTTTATATGTGTTGAATGCATTCTGTTTCTCTTGTAGGATCTCAGCTATAACCAGCTGGCAGAGTGTCCCAGGGAGCTGGAGAACGCCAGGAACATGCTGGTTCTTAACCTCAGCCACAACAGGTGAGAGGTCAGAGGTCAGAGAGCTGATGCTGCCACTCAGTAGTATAATTAGTCTTATGTCTATCTGTTCTATGTTCTCCCAGCATTGACAACATCCCCAACCAGCTGTTCATTAATCTGACCGACCTGCTATACCTGGACCTGAGCGACAACAAAATGGACAGCCTGCCGCCCCAGATGAGGAGGCTGGTACACCTGCAGACCCTCATCCTGAATAATAACCCCCTCATGCATGCCCAGCTCAGGTCAGACCGCTCTACTGTATGTTTCAGTAGGGTGGCTTGGTGTTGAGAGTATTTGATCATAATTGCGACTCTGTTCCTTTTAACAGGCAGCTTCCGGCAATGGTGGCCCTGCAGACTCTGCATCTAAGGAACACGCTGCGAACCCTAAACAACCTGCCCACTTCCTTAGAAGGCCTGACTAATCTATCAGGTAACGTACTTCGAGGGGCCTTCGTCAACGGGCTTTGGGCTTGTTTCAAAGGAGTCAGTTTAAGACGCTTCTGAGATCATTCAGAATTCATTGACGGGGGTGTCTGACCTGCAGCGGACCTCCTTTTGACCGGCTTCAAGCAGATTGCGTTCCTATGGACTTGTATGGGAATGCAAAACCCGCATGAAGGGAACAAAAGCCCATCTAACCAGGTCCTCAGTTCAAGTTTTCACTCGCATGTTTGATTTCATGTTTGCTGTTCCCTCCCTTCCAGATGTGGACCTGTCAATGAATGACCTGAGTCGGGTTCCTGAGTGCCTGTACACGCTTGCCAATTTGAAGCGCCTAAACCTCAGCAGCAACCAGATCGATGAACTGTCCCTGTGTATCGACCAATGGATTCATTTGGAGACCCTCAACCTGTCCCGCAATCGGCTGACCTCACTGCCGGTATGTAAGCCGATCCATCATTCAACTTCTCCTTTCTTAAAGCAAACCTGACGCTTTAGTTGCTTACCTGACCAGAATGGAGTCGGGTGTTGAGACGATGCAACTCCAGCGTGCATAAGCAAGAGTTGGGTAATCTGTGGTTGCCCAGTGGTGGACCCAGAAGAAGACCCGCTGAAGATATTAGCGGCTATGAGTGGTGGAGGGGAGCCCGGAAGTCACATTGCTGGAAGAGGACACGCATGAGGTTAAGGATGCTGTAATGTGCACATATGCATGTTGGCACACTTGATCTTTGCACATGTTGAAGCAAATGTGTTGTGGATGAGCCGTTATATTCCACTTTAAATGCTGAATATAGTTATACATGTATGGTTGCAGACATCTGGACTGTAGAGTTAGTACTGCTATAGTTTGGTGTATTCTTATTCCCTGCCTATGCTCTGTTTCCAGTCTGCTATCTGCAAGCTGTCCAAGCTGAAGAAGATTTACCTGAACTCCAACAAGCTGGACTTCGATGGCATCCCTTCAGGAATCGGCAAACTCGGCATCCTGGAGGAGTTCATGGCTTCTAACAATAACCTGGAGCTGGTCCCAGAGAGCCTGTGCAGGTAATGAGGATGCCGGGTTGTCATGGAGATCTGGAGAACATGAAAGGAAGGAGGTTGAAGCTAAAACCCCTTAGGCCCCATTCACACTGAGCGGTTCGTAAATCGCGCGTTTGTCGCGCGATTTGCATTTTGCGTGATATTGCGCAAATGCTTGTATTGAGCAAGCTAGAATCGCGGCAAAATCCGCTCCAAAAAGGGCCCTGCTGTAGCGACGCACGACCCGCGACAGCGACGGACAGAGCCCCATTGCCATGCATTGGAGAGCGATATCGTGCTGTAAATAGCCGCGATATCGCGGGAATTACCGCGCGATAAATCGCTCAGTGTGAATGGGGCCTTAAGGTCATGTGGGCCCGAGGGTCAGACCTGTACACGGGTTGGCAGTGTTGTAGTTTGTGTGTGGTGTTTGGAAGCAGCTTGAAGAGAAGAGTGATCGGGCTTGAGTATTACCAGTGTTTTAGTGCATCAGTCACTTACAGCGGGTGTCGAAGGTAGCCATCATGGCTTTGGGTGCAGTAAGCAGTGTCCTCTCTGTCCTGCTGGCTTTGTATCATTTCTTTTATACCAGTAAAACCTAATTTCTTCTCTCCAGATGCAGCAAATTGCGCAAGTTGGTCCTAAATAAAAACCGCCTGGTGACCCTGCCCGAAGCAGTCCACTTCCTGCCAAACTTGGAGGTGAGTGTCATGGCTGATGTGCTGGCTGGCCATTCTGTTCTCCTGCTTTGTAAGATGGCATACTTCTCCTAATAATAGACTTCCCTGCAGTACTGTGTTCTATTATACTTCAGGCAACACTCTATAGCCAATGGCAGTCGTTCTCCTGGAACGGCTTATTTGCATATCTTTACAAGGGAGCGCTACCTGGAGGTTCACTTCATATACTTGATGCTTTAGTGAAAACTGTCGGTCAGCCTGCATGATGCTTTGACCTCTAGACAACTGCAATATGTGACGCCAAACTTCCAGTGGTGTGAGAGCATTCATCTATATTGCTCTCTTTCCCCACTCCATCTTTTTCTCTCTCTATCTATCTCTCCATTTCTTTCTCTTTTTTTTCATTTCACGAGCCAGGCCAATTATTTGACTGTTACCGGTGTGATAAGTTAAAAGTTAGGGTAACCCCATTCTTCTCCTTGATTCTGATCTTGCCACATAGGTCCTCGATGTGAGAGAAAATCCGAGTCTGGTGATGCCCCCCAAACCAACTGACCGCACGTCCGAATGCTACAACATCGATTTCTCCCTGCAGAACCAGCTGCGGCTGGCGGGAGCTTCTCCGGCCACCGTTGCTGCTGCTGCTGCCGCCGCTGGGGGTGAGTCGAGTGAGCCCCGTCCAGTCCCTACAATTCTGAAATAATAAAAAAAATAGCCAAATCTATTTGTAAGTGAATTGTAATCTCCGAGCAAACCCTGCTTGGTTATAGAGCGGGCAGCTGACAAAGGATTGCAGATGGATGGGTATACCTTTCTGGGAGGGAGAGACGCTGTCACTCTGCCCTCAATGCAATGATTGACACTGGTGTTGATCAGGGCCGGATTTACTCTCCCTGCCGCCCCAAGGCCAGGTTCCGCAATGCACCCCCCTCCCTGCCAATCTCCCCCCCCCCCATCAACGGAGAATAGCAACCGGATGGCAGGGGCAGCAGGGTTAGTTTTTATTTTATTTTATTTTATTTTGTTACTTTTTTAAATTTGTAGCTTATCGTTTACTTTTTATTTTTTATATATTTTTTTCTTATTTTTTACTTTTTAATCACCTTTTTTTAAATTTTATTTTAAGAATTTTTTTGTTTTTCACTTCGCTAGCTCCTGTGTGATAGCAATAAAGTTAACAAGCCCCTGTGTGATAGCCTTTGTAGCTGACAGGTTCTCTTTATTGACCCTGTCACCTCCAATACAGGAGTTCTAGCACAGCACTGTGCTGGAGCTCCTGTGACAGCTGAGATGGGAAGAGCACAGCTCTCCCCTCTCACTGTATACACGGAGCGGCAGGGTTAGTCTTAACCCTGCCGCTCCGCTCCCTGCATCGGCGGCCAGTGAGAAGAGACTCGGCGGCCGTGTGGAGGACGGAACCAGAGGAAAGAGGTAGGTGCGGGGGTAGTGGGGGAGGAGGAGAGGACGGACAGGCTGCACACATTTTACACGTGATCGCCACGACATCGCCGCAATCACATGTAAACGAACAAGCGGCTTCCCCACACTACATTTGGTCCTGCCTTCCCAAAGCAGGACTAAATGTAGAAGGCAACTTACCGCCCGGAACTTTATGTTCCGGGCGTCGGGGGATTCCACACCGCTGCCACCCGAGGCCTGGCCTTGTGGGGAATCCGGGCCTGGGGTTGATTTACTAAAGTTGAACCGGCTGTTCACTTTGCAAGGGCATTTTCTTTTCGCTTGTTGAATGAAGTGAAGCTCTGTTGACTTCTGTCATCCAATCGGGTATAAGCAAAAAAATAAATTTTTATTTGACTTTCTTTGCATGTGATTGGGTGTTCTTTGCAAAGTGAATTTTCACCAAGCTAAGCCTATTTGCCGTAAGTAAATCAACCTCTGTGTCTCTCCAAGTGCAAACATAGGGAGAGAATGCCAAATTGCGCCCGTTTGTTTTTTTGACGACAATACGTTCTGCCTAAAATCGTGTCATCGTTCTCCAGGCAGCACCCCAAAAGATCCCTTGGCCAGGAGAATGCGTCTGCGGCGCATAAAGGACTCCACACAGGACGACCAGGCTAAACAAGTGCTGAAGGGGATGTCGGATGTGACAGAGGAGAAGAATAAGAAGATTCAGGTGAGAAGATTCCGGATGTCATAGAAAGACGATGATCTGATAACCCCGCAGAATCCTGTATTCTGTTTGTAGACTTTTCCCCAAACTAGATGTTAATTTGTACAAATGATCAGCTTCATGTTCCGTGTATTCCTCTGAGATATACGACCTTGTATGTATCTTGCTGTGTTGGGTTATTCTGGGATATCTGCAGTGACTTGTTACATAAAGCAGCCTGTGATTCGTGTTTTGCTGGACATTCCCCGGTCTCCATTGACATTGAGCATTTTGTGTTGTGCTCTGCCCACAGGAAAACGGTGACATGAAATACACCGACCTCAAGACCCGCCGGTGGGATCAGGGCCTGGAAAAGCCCCCGCTGGATTACTCCGAGTTCTTCTTGGAGGACGTCGGGCAGATTCCCGGCAACACCATCTGGCAGATCGAGAACTTCATTCCGATCTTGGTGGAAGAGGCGTTCCACGGGAAGTTTTACGAGGCCGACTGCTACATTGTGCTGAAGGTGAGTGCGTCAATGCTTCTACCATTGTGCTGGGGCAGAAAATCCGACAAGGATACCCGAGTGATAATATACATTGCGGAGGGCACAGCTTTTTTTTTTTTTAAATAAAGTTTTTATTGACTTTAAATGTTACATACAACAAATACAAATAACAGGAAAATAGGTGGGTAGACAGGGCCACATGCAATGTTACAGATGGAGTAAGGCAAGTTATCTAACAGGTCAAGTGAGGGGGGGGGGGATCCCCTTGGGACTCGGGTGCAGATGTAAATCTTGATGGAATGGTAGTCGGATCCCGTTAAGCCTCATGTCAGGATGGAGAGGATAAATAATAAATAAAAGGGAAAGAAAAGAGAGAGAAGGAAGAGATAGTTTACCATGCGGTACCTCACGTTTGTAGTTATCTACGTTTGAACTCCAGTATGTGGAGGAGGCGACCGATCATCGGTGGTAAGCTCAGAGCGATTTGAAGTGATCTGTATCCATGTAGACAGCCAGGGCATCCAGGTGGCATCAAATGCTGCGTGTCTATCGTGCAAGTGGCCCGTCAGCATCTCCATGTGCACAATGCGACAGAGCTCCCGTATCCATTCCTTAACAATCGGGGCTCTGGTAGAGTTCCAGTGTCTAGGGAGTAAGGGAGCGAGCTGAAGAGACAAAGAAGCGTAGTAGGTCTTTCTTAAAGTGGGGAATGGTGCCTGAGAAGATGGAGAGTAGAGCAGCTTTGGGAGCGGGAATAAGGGGGGACCCTGTGACCTGTCGGTAGATCTCGAAGATCTGGTCCCAGAAGGATGTGATCTGTGGACAGGCATCCAGCAAATGTGGAGAAGGGTACCATCTTGTGAGGAGCATCGCCAGCAAAGTGGGGGAAGATCCGGGAAAGATGCATTGTAGGAGACTGGGACATCGATACCATCTTGTCAGAAGTTTGTATCCCGTCTCCTGCACTGAGGTGGCTAGGGATATTTTATGCGTGAAAAGGAACGAGGCCTTAATTTCTTCATCAGAGAATTCCTGAGCGATATCATGTTGAGAGTACAGCTTTTTACTTGTTCGATCATTTGACCTCATGTATGTATTGATTGAACACATCTACAGTTATCTTGCTCTTAGCTGCACTAACAGCTAACAGCTTCAGCTCTTCTGGGAAGGCGTACACAAGGTTTAGGAGTGTGTCTATGGGAATGTTGGACCATTATGAGGTCAGGTACTGATGTTGGAGGAGAAGGCCGGGCTCGCAGTCTCCGCTCTAATTCATCCCAAAGGTGTTCTATCGGGTTGAGGTCAGGACTCCGTGCAGGCCAGTCAGGTTCCTCCACCCCAAACTCCCCCATCCATGTCTTCATGGACCTTGCTTTGTGCACTGGTGCGCAGTCATGTTGGAACAGGAAGGGGCCGTCCCCAAACTGTTCTCACAAAGTTGGGAGCATGAAATTGTCCAAAATGTCTTGGTATGCTGATGTCTTAAGAGTTCCCTTCACTGGAACTAAGGGGCCAAGCCCTCCTGTTGTTATTGTTTTCTGTTTTATTTCTCAAATAAATCCCAATTGTTGTTCCTCTGCAGACATTCCTGGATGATAACGGATCACTACACTGGGAGATCTATTACTGGATCGGCCAGGAGGCTACCTTGGATAAGAAAGCTTGTTCCGCTATCCACGCTGTCAATCTGAGAAATTACCTGGGTGCCGAGTGCCGAACCATCCGGGAGGAAATGGGAGACGAAAGCGAGGAGTTCAGCCAGGTGAGACAGAATTACAAACCCAATTCACCAATTGAAAAGTAATGGCGTGTTCTGTTCATATGTGTGACCTTTGTGTTGGCCCTGCAGGTGTTTGACAACGAAATCTCATACATAGAGGGAGGCTCAGCCAGCGGATTCTACACTGTAGATGATGCGCAGTACATCACCAGGTGGGGGCAGCAGAGAGCTGAGGGTGTTGGGTTCAGATACATTGCAGTATGTTTATCTTGCTGAAGTGATCCCTTCTTTCAATGTGCCAATATCTGCTTTTATATCCAGACTGTACCGAGTCTACGGCAAGAAGAACATCCGCCTGGAGCCAATGGCACTGAAGGCCTCCTCGCTGGATCCCCGGTTTGTACCCCATTTCACCCCTCACTGTAATCCTAACACCCACCTCTGTGATTGGTAGAGTCTTACCGATCTGTCACCATGTGTTACAGGTTCGTCTACATGCTGGATAACGGTCTGGAGATTTATATCTGGAGAGGATCCCAAGCCACGCTGAGCGGCACCACCAAAGCCAGGTAAGAGGTCTGCTTCCCTGTAGAGTCTGTTATTAGATAAACACAGGGAGCCTCTATGACAGAGTGGATAGGAGGATCAGGAACCACCTTAGAAGGATGGAGGACTAGCTGTAGGAGGATCAGAAACTCTCTATAGGGGGGTCGGGAGATCACTGTAGGGAGATCAGGGCATATGGGCATACACGCCTCAGGGTAGATTGCTGTAGTAGATTGGATGTTCAGAAGTAATGATCTAATCTGTAGCAGGTTTCCGCAGATATTTCCTAATCGGGATATTTCTTCTCATCTCCTTCAGGTTGTTTGCTGAGAAGATCAACAAGAACGAGAGGAAAGGGAAGGCGGAGATCATGCTGCTGACCAATGAGCAGGAGGTCCCAGAGTTCTGGGAAGTCCTTGGCGGGCAACCAGAGGAGATTAAACCCTGCGTTCCGGATGACTTCCAGCCTCCTAAGCCGAAACTTTATAAGGTGCATAAGAGAAAACATGCGTGCATTAAATCAATGACATCCCTGGAATAAAACATATTTGTATCCAGTGTAATGATACCCACCTACATGCCGCCACACGTTTTCTTACAGGCACCCACTCTGCAAGCCTGATTTCAGTTGGTGTGTGGTAGCTCAGTATAAATACAATATTCGGGTAACTTTAGCATCTAATGAAAAAAAAACAACATCATGGGGTGCATTTATAAAAAACTATTTGCAGATCACTTTGTTCTGCTAAATTGCATGTACATTCGTTCTGTGTGAATTGATGTTCTTGGCATATTTTCTTTCCAGGTCAAATGAAATATCAGAAAAATACAGCATTATGGCCACTAGATGGAGCTGAGCAGCATAGGAAATGTATACTACTTCCAGATGCTCTTCAGCTCCATCTAGTGGCCATAATGAGGTATGTTCCTGTTATCACATTCGACCTCGAGAAAAAATATGCTGATAACATTAGTTTTTGCCTCCAGGGCGAATGGCTCTGCAAATTGTTTATAAATACAACCCAATGACTTGAAGGAACCCATAAAGCAACTAAAGGCTGTTAATAAATTTTTGCTGGGTTTGATCCATATTGCCTTCTCTTTCGTGTCCTCCCAAGCATCTCCTGTTTTTGTCCTGCAGGTTGGACTGGGTCTGGGCTATCTGGAGCTGCCCCAGATTAACTACAAGATTTGTGTGGAGCACAAGAAGAGGCCAAAGATTGACCTGATACCTGAGATGAGGCTGGTAAGAAGCTGCTAACCAATCTCGCATGGATTGCTGGCTTACTGGTAGAGGTTTTATTGGGACGATGCAAGAATTAAAATGTTTCCATTTCTGTGTAGATGGTGATACTGCCTTGTACGCAGTGGGTTTCACTGATGCAGTGGGGTCTATACAAGAGTTTAGGTAGCTTCTGGATAAATGCATTAAGGTTTGCCAAAGGCAAATGGTGACATCACTGTGCTGTTCATAGCATGTGCAAAGAGTAGAGCTGTGGGAGGGACCAGCAGGTCCCACCTACTACAGGAGGGGGCAGAGACAAGACCAGTCACCCTGCACAAGGAGAGAGAGCAGCAGTGAGCGGTCTTTATTACAGAAGGGGGCGGAGACAAGACCAGTCACCCTGCACAAGCAGAGAGAGCAACAGTGACCGGTCTTTATTACAGGAGGGGGCGGAGACCAGACCAGTAACCCTGCACAAGGAGAGAGAGCGCAGTAGTGAGCGGTCTTTATTACAGGAGGGGGCGGAGACAAGACCAGTCACCCTGCACAAGCAGAGAGAGCAACAGTGACCGGTCTTTATTACAGGAGGGGGCGGAGACCAGACCAGTCACCCTGCACAAGGAGAGAGATCAGCAGTGACCGGCCTTTATTACAGGAAACGCCTGCACAAAGGCAAAGTACTGGAGTTGGTTAATGGTGGATCACTGTACAGATCTGTAAGAAAAAGGATGCCAAGTAAGACTGCACATGTATGTACTACTCATGTGTATTAAGACAATATTTGTTCAGGCCAAGGTTCACCTTTTAAAAAGTATCAGCACAGCTTTAAAATCATTGTTAAATCCCTCAGGGGACCAAGTGCATGTAGCACTTAGTTCTGTTCTGATCCATGGTGTGGTTTGTGGTTGCTGAACTAACCCGGTCAGGACACTATCTACAAGGAGTTTGTACGTTCTCCCTGTGCTTGTGTGTGTTCCGGGTACTCCAGGCTCCTCCCACTCTAGAGACATGCTGGAAGGTTAATTGGCTCCTCTCTAAATCGGCCCTGTATGTATGTATGTATGTATGTATGTATCTATGTATGTATGTATGTATGTATGCGATGTAGGGACCTTTGATTGTAAGACCCTTGAGGGCAGGGACTGATGGGAATGTGCACTGTGTAGATTGTCGGCGCTATATACATACCTGTAATAAATAAATAGCATGGTCAGCAGTGCGCCCTCCTCCCCACCCCCACTGTCCGACCTCACTGCTAAGAATCTATGCTGGATCTTTGCTGCACATGTGCCGAGGTAACTTTTGCTCTTTCCACACAGGAATTTATAGAAACATCTGCTCCTGGTATAAGGCTCTTTGCTAAAATACATCGGCAGTGACGGGATGGGAAAACTCTCTTCACATTTTTCTTTTTGTTTCCTATTCTCCAGCTCCAGAGTCTGCTCGACACCAAGTCCGTGTACATACTAGACTGTCACACCGACGTCTTCATCTGGATCGGCCGCAAATCCTCTCGCTTGGTTCGTGCGGCCGCTTTAAAGCTGGGGCAGGAAGTGTGCGGTATGCTGCACCGACCAAAGCACGCCATGGTGATCCGCAACTTGGAGGGTACAGAGTGCCAGGTACACAGGCCGTACATGTGCCATGAGGGATTTGCTCCATGCAGTCCCTACCCGAGCGTGGAAAACAAAACGCAATGTCTTCTTTTTATAGGTGTTCAAGTCCAAGTTTAGGAACTGGGATGACGTCTTGAAGGTGGACTACACCAGGAACGCAGAGAGCGTGGTGCAGACTCAAAATCTGGCCGGAAAAGTAAAGAAAGATGCAGAGAAAAAGGATCAGATGAAAGCCGACCTCACGGCGCTTTTCCTGCCTCGCCAACCACCAATGGCTGCTACCGAGGTGAGAACCAACAGCTTATAGGTTTACACAACCCCTCCCCCCCTCTGGTGGGTTCTCTCATGGTAAAATATACTGCAGGGTTCAGCTGTTCATGCAATCACTCAACAAGACTTTCATTCTTCTTTTTTTTCCTCTCCTTTTTTTCTTTCCTCTCCTTTCTTTCTTCACTCCGTTCCATCTTTCTTTCCTTTTTTTTGTCTTTCCGTTTCTTCCTTTCCTTCTCCGTTCGTTACCTTCTTCTTCTTCTCTTTTCCTTGCCTTCTTCTTCTCTTTTCCTTGCCTTCTTCTCCTTTCCTTGCCTTCTTCTTCTCCTTTCCTTGCCTTCTTCTTCTCCTTTCCTTGCCTTCTTCTTCTCCTTTCCTTGCCTTCTTCTTCTCCTTTCCTTGCCTTCTTCTTCTCCTTTCCTTGCCTTCTTCTTCTCCTTGCCGCCTTCTCCTTTCCTTTCCTTCTTCTCATTTCCTCTTCCTTGTGCTTCCTGAGAACTTGCTCAGCTGGTATTCAGGAAAAACACTCTCTGTGATTACTTGTCTGTGAAATCTCACAGACCAGTTATAGTAACTTTAGAACATGGTTCGAGGAGGGATGCGGTCATGTGACTCTGTGCCAAGAATTCAAGAAACAATTTGGTCCATGGGGCTTAATTCATCTTGCATCTGAACCCAAGAACCAAAATGTAATGTATAGCAGCTTACCAGTGCTTGGATATGATGGCTGCATTAGTTTTGTTCTTTTTCAGGTTTTCTTTCCTCCTCCTTTTTTTTTCTTTACCTGATGATGATCCTGGTGTTCCCAGGGTGACAATGCTAACTTCCTGTATATCGTATTCTATGGAGAAGCAGCGTTGTCACCCTAGGGCAGGAAATTGTGTTAGGATTAAAGAACACCTTCCCCTCTCTGCATCTCCATAACAAAGGGGGAGTCCACCGAGGTACAATGGGCTGATAACACCGCAGGGTGCACAGATCCGGATGATTTCTGGCAGGATCAGATATAACAAAACACGTTCAATATCTTTTATTTAGCAGATGAGAGACGTTCCTCCTTATGGTTTTACTTCTACTTGATTTTTAACCACTTTGATACATAAATGCCAATATGGAGTCTTCATATTTCATCCGCAGGCTGAGCAGCTGATGGAGGAGTGGAACGAAGACTTGGACGGGATGGAGGGCTTCGTACTGGAGGGGAAGAAGTTTGCTCGCCTGCCGGAGGAGGAGTTTGGTCACTTCCATACAGAGGATTGCTATGTGTTCCTGTGCAGGTAGCTGACATAGGTGGATTATTCCTCCTCGTATACAAAGGACAGCGCCTATCACAGTGCAGCTGAGCTAACGCTGTATAGATATTAAACCCACCTTTGCTTAAAAATCCAGTCCTATACACTTTTAGGAATGGTCTGCCTACAGGTGCAGGTGTTTCAATTAGAAAGGCAATTATAGGAGAAGGCTTCTTAGACCAACTGTCCATAGCCAACCCTTGTATGGACCACGCTTGGTATGCCAAGATGTCCGATGCCACTTAGATATTAAGTGCTTTGTATGAAAGATGCGACTATATTGCTGTGTCAATGTGGTTCACATACAACTGCTGCTCTTTGATCGCAACCTCAGCACTCCAACTGTTTAGGAACTACAAGTCCCACGAGGCATTGCAAGACCCTGACAGCCACATGCATGACTCCCAGAGACAGAGGCATGATGGGATTTCTTGTTTTACCACAGCTGGATTACCAAGGTTGCTACACATGGACTAGAGGTTTAGTTTGGTCATGGTTAGATTGAACAACGACCATGGCTGACCAAACCCAATGCAGAATTGGTATTCAGCACTGTCCCCCCCCCTCCCACCCCTTCCCCAGCATCCCCCCCACAACCCTGTCCACCATACAGTGCTCGGTGGAGATGTAGCACCATATAGCATCTGGTGGGAAGACCACTTGGGTGGATTGTTGGCCACTGCATGATCTTAATCAGGGGCAGGCAACCTCGACATTCCAGCTGCTGTGGAACTACAAGTCCCATGAGACATTGAAAGACTCTGACAGCCACAGGCATGACTCCCAGAGTCATGATGGGGTTTATTGTTTCACCAAAGCTGGTATGCTGAGGTTGCCTACTTCCCCTGATCTAGAGGTTTAATTTGGTCTTGGTCTGTGTGAACAGTGACCATGGCTGACCAAACTTATTTTAGATTGGGTGCCTGAAAAAGAATGATCAGGTGGGTTGATATATTATTGCGCAGCTCCACCCCTATCCGCCATACAGTGCTCAGTGGAGATGCAGCGTCTGGCGGGATAACCCGCCTGGGAATATTAATACATACTCGTGATTTAAGCCCCCCCCCCGAACCCCATGTCACATAAGTTGTGTTCAGAATTCAGCGACCCCTTTTATTGGTCTTCCAGATACTGGGTTCCAGTAGAACACGACGAAGACGAGGGGCAGAAAAGCAAGAAGAGGAAGGTGAATAAAGATGGTGACGAGGACGACGAGGATGAGGAAGAGGAGGAGAAGCAAACGGAAGAAGACTTCCAGTGTGTGGTCTATTTCTGGCAGGGCAGAGAGGCCTCCAATATGGGCTGGCTCACCTTCACATTCAGCCTGCAGAAGAAGTTCGAGAGTCTCTTCCCCGGGAAGCTGGAGGTGCGTCTCGCTACATACGAATCGCATTCATTCCCATGATGCTTTGCTCATTCCTCCATTCTTACATCACTGCGTTTTTCAGGTCGTCAGGATGACTCAGCAGCAAGAAAACGCCAAGTTCCTCTCTCATTTTAAGAGGAAGTTTATTATTCACAAAGGGAAGAGGAGGACGAGGGACGTCGGCCTCCAGCCGAGCCTGTACCATGTGCGGACCAACGGCAGTGCGCTCTGTACCAGGTATGGCGGATGATCGGGAAGAGGGATCACGGAGGGTTCTGTGCTGTACAATGGTGGTGCCTGGGTGCCTAATGGGAAGTATATCAAGAGAGACCGTTACTTTGCCTGTTCATGGGAAAGTGTCTGTGCCATTGTTGGGGAACGTGGCCGTATTTCTTTAAATCTGACCTCTGGCCTTCCCTTCAGTCTTCTATCTGACCTCCGGCCTTCCCTTCAGTCTTCTATCTGACCTCCGGCCTTCCCTTCGGTCTTCTGTCTGACCTCCGGCCTTCCCTTCGGTCTTCTGTCTGACCTCCGGCCTTCCTTTTTAGTCTTCTGTCTGACCTCCAGCCTTCCCTTCAGTCTTGCACAGTTGTACCGACTCCTCTCCTGGACTGGAATGGCTTCCTCTGATATTACTGCACACTGGGAGATTGTTGGGGAACGTGGCCGTATTTCTTTAAATCTGACCTCTGGCCTTCCCTTCGGTCTTCTATCTGACCTCCGCCCTTCCCTTTTAGTCTTCTGTCTGACCTTCGGCCTTCCCTTTTAGTCTTCTGTCTGACCTCCGGCCTTCCCTTCGGTCTTCTATCTGACCTCCCGCCTTCCCTTCGGTCTTCTGTCTGACCTCCGGCCTTCCCTTTTAGTCTTCTGTCTGACCTCCGGCCTTCCCTT
>NW_017307588.1:336220-343155 GCF_000935625.1 Nanorana parkeri | reverse complement strand
TTGTGTAAAAAATTACCCCCCCCCCCCCCCCCATAGTGAGGCACAGTGCAATCACATGGTGTGATCACCATGATTGGCCGTCATGATGATCATATGATCAGGAACCAAGCCGGTTCTCAATCACTAGTCTAAAAGCTGCAGCTGTTAGTATTTGATCGTTCACAGAACCTTGAACACGCACAGCTGCACGCTCCCAGTTCTCTAGTTATACAGATTGGAGGTGTCTGGGGTTTCAGGCTCTTCTCGTCCTATTTACGTTTCTTCAGAACAATTGCGTTGGTGACAATGAACTCTTCTCAAGATGTCTTCTTACCAGGACATTTGACCACCCAGCATGATTGTATTGTGTATTGGAATGTATGTTCATACTAAGGCCAGTCTTCTCCCACACACAGGTGTATCCAGGTCAACACAGACTGCAGTTTATTGAACTCGGAGTTCTGCTTCATCCTGAAGGTCAGACGATGACGCAGCTTTACTTGTAGCCATGCACATATCACACATCATCTCAGCACCTCTCACCAGCCCCTCCGTCTCTATAGGTGCCTTTTGAGAGCATCGACAATCAGGGAATCGTCTACACCTGGGTGGGCCGAGCCGGAGACCCCGAGGAGGCAAAACTAGCGGAGGAGATCATGAATCACATGTTCGATGACACGTACAGCAAACAGGTGAGGAGGCTAATGGTCAATCTTCTAGAGGGGGACAAGTAAGGTGTTATCTTCTTGACTGTAAAAGAGAACTATGGGGGTAACCTTTTTATCCCATAGTTCTCTTTAGGATAACGGGTGGACATATACTAACCTCCTCCTGTGACCCAAAGCTCAGTATATAGCGGGCTATAGCTCACTATATACTAAGAGCGCCACAGCCGGGACGGATCCCGACAATACTGTCTGGATCCACCCAGCTGGCTGAGTGACAACAGGCTCTGCCCCCTCTTTATCCGTTCCTCCAGTCAGTGCTGGAGGATCAGAGAGGGGGGATCCCTGCGGGGACCGGTGACTGACAGTCACCGCTCTCTGCGTGAGATGATCGGGAAGTGAGCAAGCGACTTTGTGTTTGCTCACTTCCAAATCACTATAGCTGACGTGTGACCGTTTTATTGTCACAGGTCGGCTCTAACTATGAGGATGAGTGAAAAATCACTCGCCTCATAGTTCTCCTTTTAAGGAGATAAGCATAGAGTGGCCCATAGGACAACTGGGTTCATATTATGTCTATGCCTTTTTAGTAAAATATGTTTTTTTTTGTTTTGCATGGGGTAGGGAAGAGCTATGGTCCCTGTCAGGCTTTTATTGCTGTCTAGGTCCCTGCTGAGAAGATTAACTCTCGATTTGTCCTAAGGGGCAGTTGGTCACTGGAACAGGAATACAATAAAAATCTTCCTCTAGAATCCTCTTTCCAGTAAAGCCTCATTCACATGGATGTGCACATGTCGTATAGTCTGCATGTACGTGCGGAGACCGTCATCTTGGAGGGTCAAGTGCTGCATGTAAATAAAATCCTTGTGAACGGGCATTAGGCCTCATTGAAGGAGAAATATGGGGTCAGTGTTTTTCCCCATAGTTCTCCTTAGGGTAACGGGAGGACACAAACTAGCGTCCTCCCATCACCCTAGGCTCAGTATACCACGAGCTGTAGCTCGCGGTATACTGAGACGCCGCAGCCGGAGCGGATCCCGCCATGGACGTCGGGATCCGCCCAGCTGCTTGAGTGACAGCTGGCTCTGCCTATCTAGAGGCAGAGCGAGCTGTACCTGCCCCCTCCCCCGTCCGTTCCGCCGGTCAGCGCTGGCAGATCGGAGCGGGGAGAGGGGAATCCAGCCCCTCCCCTGTCACGGCAGAGACAGGATCGAGAGGTGAGGGAACCCGGTATGTGTTCGCTCACTTCCCGATCTACTGAGCCGACCTGTGACAGTCTCATTGTCACAGGTCGGCTAGAACTATGAGGTGAGTGGAAATCACTCATGTCATAGTTCTCCTTTTAATACAAATGTGCACAACCTTACAGAGTGATCATACATGCAGAGAACTTTGTCCTGTAGGGACAGGTGCTGCATACAGCGGTCTGTATATCTCTGACAGGATGCAGCTGAATGCCGGCCTGAACTCATACATACATACATACATACATACATACATACATACATACATACATACATACATACATACATACATACATACATACATACATACATGCACACCCTTGGACGCAGGCTGTCTGCCTCTAAGGGTGTGCATCCATATCTGTACAAGTTCAGCCTGCCGACTCTGCTCGTATGAAGATTTTCCGACCGGTTCCTTCGATCAGGTGATACCGGCCGAAAGGATGCCGACAGCCCCACACACGGTGCGAATTTCGGCTGGTTCCTCCAATTTGTATATGGCCACCTTGAGACCTTGCACACCTTCTTGCTTTCATGTACCTGAAATGTATTTAGCTGATGTATATCAGGTCAGTATTTTGGGTCGTCAAAGGTCATGTGATGATGTAAAATCCAGTGTGTTGGATGTTTTATTGAGAAGATGTAAATTTGTAGCATGTTCATTCCCAGTTCTTGACAGTTATATGCTGGGAAGACTTTAATGGCTGATCTTCAGTCCCAATCCCGTTTCTTTGTATACCAGGTGATAAACGAGGGAGAGGAGCCCGAGAACTTCTTCTGGGTCGGCATCGGAGGGCAAAAACCATACGATGAAGATGCGGAGTATATGAAGTACTCGCGTCTGTTCAGGTAGATGGATCAATCTCACGGGAAATGTGACTTATGCGGCTGCAGCTACAAGTTTCATCACGCCGTGACATCATCAGCTGGGGCTTGTGGTTTCCTAAATCCAATTTACTGCAAGCCTAGCCAAAGTATAGGGCAATGAAGCCCAGCATGTCTACGGTGGCATGCTTAAAGAGACCACATCACCTTGCCCATTTACAGCAGTGTCTGTAGGAGGAAGTGGCATGCTCCCCTAGACTCGGAAGCACTTGGTACTTTGCAGTGGTGGCCATAGTAGGAGCAGCAGGGGGAGCGCTGGAGAGGTGAGTATAGAGTGGTTGAGGGGTGGACTTGGCACGGACACTGTGCCCAGAATAGGTAAGATGAAAATGTCTACTTAAAGGAGAACTATGGGGGTGGGGGGGTCAGTGCTTTTCCCCATAGTTCTCCCCAGGGTCACGGGAGGACACAAACTAGCGTCCTTCCGTCACCCAAAGCTCAGCACATATAGCTGTAGCTTGCGGTATACTGAGACCGCCGCAGCCGGGATGGACCCCGACATTACTGTCTAGATCCACCCAGCTGTGTGATAGGCAGAGCCAGCTGTCAATCTAAATGCCCCCTCCCCCGTCCGTTCTGCCAGTCAGGATCGGGGAGGGAAATCCCTGCAGGGAGCTGTGAGTGACACACGGCTCTCTGCAGGGACAGGATCGAGAAGTGAGCGAGCAACGGTATGTGTTCTCTCACTTCCCGATCTACTGAGCCGACCTGTGACAGTCTCATTGTCACAGGTCGGCTCGAACTATGAGGTGAGTGATTTTTCACTCACCTCATAGTTCTCCTTTTTAAAGGGCAATTCCATTAAAATTTTCTAATTGTCACAGTGTTGGGATTTGTGTTTCCTATAAGCTCATCATAAAGGAACCGTCCTCTTCCAGGTGGATTCCCCAATTGTTTGTGTGTCTTCCATTACAGTGAATACAAGGTGGGGCTTTGGCGTTGGATAAAACTCATGTAACTGGGTGGTTTCCGAAGGCTACTTGGCTGTATCCCAATGGAAACGCGCAACAAAAACGGCCCAAAGTAGTACCTGTACCTTTTCAGGCGTGGGCCGTTTTGTAGCGCGTTAGGGACGGGCGGAAATACGCCAAGGTGGGAACGAGACCATTGAATACAATGGGATTTATATTTTTGAGTGTTTTGTAGAGCGGTCGTTGAGCGTAGAACGCGCTACAAAACGTTCAGGTGTGAACGAGGGCTTATGCGATGTGGAATAGTCCTAGCAAGTAATCTGAAATCTGATTGGCTACCATCTGGTCTTATTATTAAACCTTTTTGTATCTCCAGGTGCTCCAATGAGAAGGGATATTTCTCTGTGTCTGAGAAGTGCTCAGACTTCTGTCAGGATGACCTCGCGGATGATGACATCATGCTCCTGGACAATGGCAAAGAGGTGAGTGCCTGACCCCTAGGCTTGGCTTTATGAAAAGCTTGTAGGTCCATGATAAAACAGTTCTGATTGGTTTATCCTTGTTCACAGGTGTACATGTGGGTGGGGACACAGACCAGCCAGGTGGAGATCAAACTCAGCTTGAAGGCGTGCCAGGTGAGTGTGCGACTGAGGGAAATTTGGGAGGCTCTTTTAAATGTTACCGTCGCCTATTAGGACATCTGGCGCTTTACAGCTCATACTGTAACAGCTTCTATGGAGTTGGTTGGGAAATGAGATGCCATAGGGCGAGGAAAAGCTCCACGTGTACATTTCTGATGGTTACTTACACAGGGAACAATTCTGTAAAACATTTTAATCTAGTGTGTTGTCACCTTTTCTGATGCTGTAGTGGATGGCCCGGTCACACCTTTGCAGTAACTCACGCTACAGTCATTGGGATGCCATTTATTCTGATTAGAGTACCACTGCTACACATAGTTAGGCACTACAATGTGCGCTGCATTACCAAATATACAGTGGGTGCCATTTTTCATCCATGGTAGCCCATTCATATAAATGGAGTGCCATAACACATGTGCGCTAAACCCAGAGCAACTGGGCAGGTTGGTGTGAATAGCTGGGCCTAGCTCCACCCACAACCTTTAGATTGACATCTGCAAGATGGAAATGCGGTGGTGTGCACCGGGGAAATAATAATAATATAATAATAATTAAAAAAAACTCAGCATGCTGTACTATTTTTTTTTTCTTGAGCAGAGGGCCATGGAACAACAACCTCGCTGTGCGCATAGAACTTGTGACATTTCAATAAAGATCTGTCAAAAAAAAGGAAAAGAGCCAGACGCAGTGTGATGGGCTGGGCAATGCACACCAGTCCCTGTGGGTTTAGCACAGCGGCTGGTGTGCTTTGGCCCCTATTCTCCAAAAAGCAGCAACATCTTACAATCTAATAGTACTGGGTGGGGGGTGTAAATGTTTTATATAAATGATGAGCATCATACAAAGTAGTTTGTGATGTCCTGGGGTGCGGGTCGCCTTTTGCTGCAATATTGATTACTGAGCGTAGTACACTAATAAAATGAAGAGGCGCCAGTCATGTCCCCAGCAGGAGAAGTTATAAATAGTTACCTCTGTGTCTTCTAACAGGTTTATATCCAGCACATGAGAGCCAAGGACACCGAGCACCCACGGAAGCTGCGCCTGGTCCGGAAGGGGAACGAGCCTCACGCTTTCACCCGATGCTTCCACGCCTGGGGGGCCTTCCGTAAGCCGCCAGCTTAGGCCCCTCTGATCAGAGGGACAGCGCTAACCTCTGATGAGACGCTTGCACAGCCGATCCTTTGTTCTATTTAATACTTTGTGACCCATAATGGACTTTTGTGTTTTTTAACTTGGGAACCAGAACCAGCCTTAATGACTGCAATGCAATATTAGTTTTACAGTGTTAAGTGGGTCACCTTTAGGAGGGGGATGGGTTTTGCACACTAATAAAAGGGTTCTGTGGATAAAAGAGGTGGAGGTCTGGCCGCTGGGTGAATCTAAAGCAGGGGTCGGCAAAGTCTGGGCCCCCAGCTGTGGTGAAACTACAAGTCCCATGAGGCATTGCAAGACTCTGACAGCCACAGGCATGACTCCCAGAGGGAGATGCATGATGGGAGTTGTACTTTCACCACCACAGGGCGAGGCCCAGAGTTTGCCTGTCACTGCTCTAAAGCCTCCTGCCATACTATAGTAAAAGCAGCGCCCTCCACAACACATTTTGGAAAGGTTTGGTTCCCCTGTTATCCCCTATGCGTGACTGTGAGCTCAGTTGACAAGTTGTAATAGAGCGGAGCCTTCTCTGGCTATTCCATGACTGTACACTAGAGGGTGTCTTCCTGCAGCCGAGCCTTAACCTTAGAGTCCAGGGGACACTTCCCGTTAGTATTCAGTGTGCACTATGCCATCCGGCTCAGTGTCAGCACTCCATTTGCCTTATTTATCAGTCTGAAGGAAAGCTGGAACATTGAGGTTTATTTAGTGGGCTGTACCCCATATCAGACAGACAGGAGCTGGAGCTAAAGTGTTTCAACGTTACCCCCACCCTCCTTGCCCTGGGCCACCACTAGAGGGCAATATTTGGAGACAGGACCTGCTCAGCTGTGGGCTGAATGAGCAACATGTCCCATAGGGATGAACTCCGAGCCAAAAGGCTGTGGCCCGTGTTGCTGGAAACCGGGCTTCTCTATAGAACATTTTGGAATGTTGTAGAAGCTGCTGGAACAAGTACAACTTTCATCACAAAGGTGCGCTTACTGCTGACCCAATCAGTTGTGGAGAGGTGCCTTTCCTGTGCTACAGCTATACATCACAAAGGGGCAAGGAATGCCCCTTTCACCCATGACTGGGTCAGGCAGAAGGGGTGGCTGGTCAGTTTTGGGCAGACTCAGGTGAACTGGGTTCACACCAAGCCCAGGCACATCTCTGAGTAATGGTCATTTAACACCAGACCTTCAATCAGGGTATAGGTAAACTACAAATGCCATCATGCATCTGCCTTTGGCTATCAGTCTTGCAATGCCTTATGGGACTTGTAGTTCTGCAGCAGCCACAAGTCTAAATTTTAGTGTATAGTATCCAAAAACGTTTTTTTTTCCTCCCATATCCAGAAGTCAAAGACAACGTAGCACTGTCTGCAGTCTAGTTATCTCGTCTTTCATACTACGCTGGAGAATCAAATGGTTACTGCACATGAGAGCCTGATCTTCATTCGGGGTGGGGGGTGGGAAA
>NW_017307588.1:312997-336105 GCF_000935625.1 Nanorana parkeri | reverse complement strand
GCTGGGGGGGGGGGGGGGCAAAGCAAAGTGCAGTAACCCATAGCAACAAATCAGAATCCGCTTGAGTGACGTTAGCCAAGTGCAGGATGTATTTTCATTGGTTACTATGGCTAATGTGGTTCACATGTTCTATGGGGTCCACCGTCTGACTTTTCTGTGCTAGTTCATCATTTCTATTTAACAATCTCATAAATGTCATCAGGGGGAGATGATATATATTTCTCTTCCCCCCCCCCATAAGTGCACAACCACTGATGTACCCCATGGGCCCAGACTTGAGGGAGGATTTACTGTATGAACTTTATATTTTAATAAATTTGCACTTCACTTTCATGTTTTTGGTCGTTTTCAATGACAGACTTCATAAGGAATATAAAACATTGGCTCAGTGATGCTTCAATCTGAATCCGGGTCACACCAGCCAAACCCATCTTGTTCCAGCAGTCACTCACAGAAAAGCAAAGTCCACTCGGCCACTTTACCTTTCAGCGGCGCTTGCGGGGGCCGACCAGACGTTTCCCCCCCCCCCGATACTGCACACATAGCACTTCTTACGCACAAGGCCCAAATACAGTCACATGAAAAGGATGGAGATCCAGTTTGCACAGATGTGATCCACCCAGGTAAGCTCGGACTTGATCAATGAAAAGGGGGAGGGTGGCTTATGAGGCAGAACCATCATTCTGCCCTGAATAGGCTCCTATTGACACCTGTAATCGGTACCCTTTACTCTGGTCTGTGACTTCATACAGGGAGATCGGTCCTCACTTCCTGTCCTGGTGACAAGCATCACAGCACAGCATTTAAAACCCAGCAGATGTTCTAACCACTTCCACACACCCAGGGGTAGGCAACCTTGGCTCTCCAGCTGTGCTGAAACTACAAATCCACAAGCCACAGGCATGACTCCCAGAGGCAGAAGCATGATGGGATTTGTAGTTTCAGCACAGCTGGAGAGCCAAGGTTGCCTGCCCTATACCAATGTTAAATAAAAAAGAGGTTTTAGCTAGATTTGGGCTTCTTCTAATTTTAATCACAGACCTGGAACGAGTATTTTGCTGTTCCACGATGGACTCCACACAAGTGTTCCTTTGAAACAATGAGGGCGCAATGTATGGAGCAACCACCCCCAACTCAGCCAATCACAAGTCTTTATCTTACCACAGGCCAACTACAGCTGCCATCCGATTGGATCTTTATATGTTGCAAGAGTTTGCTGGAAGCCACAGGAACCAGAGTCTCTCTCACCTTTGCTTCCGATAACACAATTTCAATGAAGAAAAAACAGGCAAATTATCTTTATTTTTTTAATAAAACACTTTTTATATCTAAACAAAAAAAATGAAATAAGATTACAAACTAAACCGAAAAATAAAATCCATGTAAACTGGATCATTTAAAGATAATCTTGTCCGTGACAATAATATGGTTAGCAAAATCTTCTTCGGCTCTCCGGCACTTCTCATCCGTAACACCGCGAGAGCCGTGCGCGGCCTTCCTCGTCTCGCGCTCTACCTTCCCCTTAATAGAAACTGTAGAAGATTCACAGAAAAAAGCAGTACCAAAAATCGCCTCAGAAATGCAAGGCAAGGCATATAAAAATAGATCTAAGTCACGCAATGATCAGAGAGAAAAGTTCAGTTCCACCCCCGAAATGCTGCAGGGATCCATAACTCACAGTCGTGTACAATTCGCAGTCCGCCGCTTTAGCGGTTCTACGGTCGGCCCAGTAACGCGCGGGCTATAAAATTCACATTCACGGTGATGTCACAGCCGGAATCTGATCAGACTTTGGTCGCTGAAAAGTGTGGCGATGGGGGGAGAATGTTCCGAGGGATATAAGCAGGCTCCCTTTACATGCTGCCATCAAACAAGCAGGTTATTGCTGAGTAAGAGGCCCTTGAAACGCTTTAGCATCAGAAGCAGGAAACCAGTAAATTGTGCAAGAGAATATATATATATATATAAAAATTTTACTTTTAAAAGATAGCGGAGTCCAGAGCAGCAAATCCTAATAAGAGGAAAGGGGAAAAAAAAAAAAAATGGACAGTACACAAAGTTGTAAATCCAAAGCGGCTTCGGCCCGGCAGCCAGGGACCGTGGCGTCAATCTAGAGACGCAAAAAGGGGGGATCAGCGACGAGGAGGAGAATTAAAAATCTCACACAGCCTCTAAAATACTGTCGTATCGTCCAGTCATGAAATGTTACGTTGGTCTTCTCCAGCAACAGGGAAGGAACACACAGTCCATTTAGATGCAAACAAGGGGTGTAGACCAGTTCTCCCCTCCCATCCAATCCAATTTTTGGGGGTGTAGACCAGTTCCCCCCTCCCATCCAATTTTTGGGGGTGTAGACCAGTTCTCCCCTCCCATCCAATTTTCGGGTCTGGCTCCACTCTGGTGACAACGTTGTATGCAGGGATGCAAAAATGTCATATTCATGCAGTAAGGTGAACCCTCTTAATGTAACGTTAGCGGTCATTCAGAAGTCAAGGGTTGGTATGGATCCACGCTGTGAAGAAAGCAGTCATGTCCTTCCTCAGACAAAATTGGGGATCAGGAGGGAGGTCATTGGAGGATGTGAAGGCTTCTTTGTTGGTTGTCGTCAATGTGCTGAATACTAGGGGAGCCAGATGTGAATGGATCATCAGTCGCCTCATATTCTTCGGTGGCAGGAATGAGTTTTGTAGTTTATTTATGGCATCGCTCAGAAACAGTCATGTGAAAAGAAATGTGAACAGAGGCTCCACCGAGGCCAAGCCTGACAGAGGGGGAAAGAAAGAAACGGGTTTTATACATCACCAGAAGAAATGGTCTGAAGCTCTTCCATGTTCTGCCACCAGATGGCGCTACAAGTCACAACACAAAGTCTAGTGCTAAGGCCTTGGGATCAATAGAACAGGGGTAGGCAAACTCCGGCCCTCCAGCTGCTGCAGAACTACAAATCCCATGAGGCAGTGCAAGACTGACAGCCATAGGCATGACTCAGAGAGTCAGAGACATGGAAGTTATAGGTTTCCTCACAGCTGGGGGGCCAGAGTTTTCCTGCCCCTGCACTAGAACGTAGAAAGAACACGCAATTGGCAAAACCTATTTTCCCCTTTATACAATGCATGAGAACTATAAAGCCACCTACCCTATTTGATCAGGATCTCAGGCAATCGAGGCTCGTCTGCCGAATTCTTCATATTTTTCTCGGATTCTTCATTTGATCTAGAATGAAGGATTTATACAGTGACTCGGAGAAGTGATATACGACAAAGTGGCCCCTGACCGCCAAGCCTCATCATTGTCCAAAGTGGCCCCTGAACGCCAAGCCTCATCATTGTCCAAAGTGGCCCCTGAACGCCAAGCCTCATCACTGTCCAGACCCCTTGATTGGTCAGTAATCGGCATTCACAATGGCTGGCACTATGAAATCAGGGGATACCAAGTCCCAGTAACAAAGTACATTTAAAGGATTAATTCCCACTTTTATTTTTCATAACTCCCTCATGAAGAGCATCAAACGCAGACAAAACAGGTCACTCTTAAATGGTGTGCCATTGTGGTCTGCTCACCCCAGCATGTCCCGGACGTCCTCCACTGTGATGTCCCCGGTTGTGTCCAGCGTAGTGTCCGTACTGTTGAGAGGAGAGTCCAGGGCGTTGGGTGAAAAGGCCGCTGTGTGCTCACATGTATTTCCTGCAAGAAGAGAGGAGGATAGTCTCTTTATTATGTATAAATAATATGCAGTATCCTATATCACCCACATCAACCAATCAGAATCATTTACTTGTACAGACAACATGGGACGAAAACCAGCTGCAATGTGATTGGCTGTGGAGGGGCACCTATTGTCCCCCTCCTCCCTCCACACACGGGCAGTCTGATATACAGCATACAACTACAGGGACAACTGGGCCTCAAGCGTAGACATCTCTAAAGGAAGACGTCTCTGTTGTCTTACATCCGCCCTACTTTTAGTGGCCATCTGTGTCCCACTTGGGGGGGGGGGTAGATTTCCTTGCACTTCCCGTCCTGTAGACAGCAGGAAGTGAGAGAATCCCTCTTCAAATGGATGAAATGCCCTCTTTGACCATTATCGCCAAAATGGTGAGTCCGTTGTTATCGTTTGAATTTCTCATAGTCCACCCATCTTCTCCTTTAGATTTGTGAATGGTAAAAGGGAATTTTACAGCTCGAGAGGAAATGAGTCCATTTTGTACTTTAGTTCTGCCGTTGCTGTGGGCTACAAGGACAGAACTTCCATCGGTCAGTTTTATAGCGGACTCCTAACGCGGCAATACAATAATCCCCATTCTGTACAACAGCAGAGCGATGCCCTCCCCTTACCGTCAGGCAGCAGCTGGGTGCCGTCACACTCTCGGGGGATGTGGGTGCCGTTGGCTTGGTTGGTTTTGGCTGAAGTGTCTTTATTGCTAAGATACATAGTAAGTACGATGAGTGTCGGAGGACATAACGAGAGATCACAAGTATTGTAACAAATGTGACGCAGGATGTCTCTACGGGATACAATCCCCTCACCTGAGATACGCAGGATCATGGGGCCTATCGAACTCCACCAGACACAGCGGCTCGGTTATGTTCTTGGCACTGAGGGAGAACCGTTCAAATTCTGAGGGGGAGATGAGATAAAACCCTGCAGGAGGAGAAATATAAAAAAGTATTTCAGTGTTTATTAGGGTTTGTATTTTTATATATTCCATTGTATATGGACATTGTTATTATATACATATTACAACTCCGGGATGTACAGTACAAATGTAGGAAAGGATTGTGTTGTCTTCTTACTCAAACATTATACTGAGAACAAGGTAGTGTGACCCTGTTCCGAAACCCTCCCCTTGATTCAAGTGTCAGTGTGCCCCTGTTCCGAGACCCTCTTTCCTTCAAGGGTCAGTGTGCCCCTGTTCCGCGACCCTCTCCTTCCTTCAAGGGTCAGTGTGCCCCTGTTCCGAGACCCTCTCCTTCCGTCAAGGGTCAGTATGCCCCTATTCCGAGACCCTCTTTCCTTCAAGGGTCAGTGTGCCCCTATTCCGAGACCCTCTTTCCTTCATGGGTCAGTGTGCCCCTGTTCCGAGACCCTCTTTCCTTCAAGGGTCAGTGTGCCCCTATTCCGAGACCCTCTTTCCTTCATGGGTCAGTGTGCCCCTGTTCCGAGACCCTCTTTCCTTCAAGGGTCAGTGTGCCCCTATTCCGAGACCCTCTTTCCTTCATGGGTCAGTGTGCCCCTATTCCGAGACCCTCTCCTTCCTTCAAGGGTCAGTGTTCCCCTATTCCGAGACCCTCTCCTTCTTTCAAGGGTCAGTGCGCCCCTATTCCAAGACATTCCCCTTTCTTCGTCAGTGTGCACCTGTTCCAAGACCCTCTCCTTTCTTTAAGAGTCACTGTGCCACTCTTCCTAGACTTCCGAATATCACTGACACTTCAAGAAAAAGGAGTGTTTGTTTCGGAGCAATGGCAGAGTACCTTTGTTCCAGAATCACCTCATCACCAAAATGTCATGACCCTACGTGTCCTTCTAGTGTTCGTACTTTGCTCCGAGACCCTCCCTGTCCTTCAAGTGGTAATAGGTCTTTGTTCCAAGACTTTGCCCAACCTTTAAGTGTTAGCATGCCTTCCCCAAGACCTTGCCCGGATTTTTAGTTTAAAGGAAGGGAAAGGTCTCAGAACCAAGGCATGCTAAATGTTAATTCTGCGGTTGTTCAGGAACCCTTCGCCCCCATCTGTCCGCGCGCCATTGTTCTGGGATTTCCATTAGTCTTACCTTGTCCATACTTGGTGAACACACATGATGCAATGCCGCTGATGTCCTCCTTGCGAATGCAGTCGTAGCGCACCTGCGGTCGCAGTCCGGGAACACTGAACACATGGATGTCCCCCAGGTTGGTAAGGCACGCCAGGCAGTTTTCTGAGTAATCATCAGATGCGGTGCTGGTGAAGTTCACAAGTGCCACTTTCCTCACTCGGCAGCCTTCGTGGGCGGTCAGCTTGAATTTGGTTTTGGCACCAACCTTGGGCAAAGCAAAAACCTGGAAAGACAAAACAAAAATGCTCGACTCCACAAAGACGTTCTGTAAAACTCTGCAGATTATCTTATTGGTGTAGTCCGGTACTACATACACACAAATGGAGAACTCCAGCTACTTGTCACATGACTCTATGCAGATTTTTTGAATCTCTATGAGGTACAGTGTTCTGCAATAGCAGCAGACTAGACAGCTGTAGGCACAGAGAGGAGAGGACCATGGATAACCTGCTCACGCAGAATTTATACCATCAATCCAGGAATTCTTGGGGGCCCTTAAAAGCTCTGAAGTATGAAGAAGAAAATTCCGGATTCCATTCATTCCAGGAACAGATTCCACACGGCAGTTCTTTCAGCTCATCGCTTAAAGCACCAATCCACCCAGGACTGACAGTTTAGCTTTTAACAGATATGCTGGAACAATGGCATGCCTAGCCTATGTGACACCCGGGGCAAAATAACACCTAACCTTCCTCGAAGCAACAATTATTCACAGTAATAATCAGGAATGAATAATAAGGACAAGAATAATGCAGGCAGTGACAATTGTATTGCCCATAAATAAAGATTGCAGGTCAGAAGTAAACGGCCTCCTTACATCTGTGGTCCCCCCCCCCCAAACTCCATCAAGTGTTCAAATATCCCCCTGTGTATGGACTAGTACCTTAAACTGCTCCTCCGAAGCAATCAGCACAGAGTGTGTTCCCTGCATGTCGGGTGCTTTAGCCAGGTCACGTGACACCTCAAAGGGTTCTGGGAGAGGGTTGCCCCGTCCGTCCAGGACCGCTATAGAGACCACAGGGGCCCGATGCATAAGCTGAATTTCTTTGCCCAGCACGGCCTCTGTCGAGCGTTCCGAGAACTTCTCCCGCGAAGGGACTTCCAAGGCATAGGCGAAGACAGAGCCAGAGTTTGTGCCGGCCCACATGGTGGGCCCGTGGTGGCCAGCTGCAAGGAGAGAGACAAGGTAAGGGGGCTACGGAATACCGCTTCAGACACAAACTCACATCAAATCTCTACAGACAAAAATACCTTTTTTACGAACGACCTTTTTGCATATTCACTTAGAAAAAAGTAGAGCTTTAAATGGCTTTTAGCACAGATTTGCTTTACCGAAGACGGCTACATCATTAATACAAGCGCTTTCCCAGTATCAGTCATTTACAGGTCTATTCACTAAAGGGTGAAGAGTTTGGAGAAGGCCGGAAAAGGGAACAATCTAGGACAACATAGCTGAACTGGAAAAATTCTCCCATTCAGCTCACTTTCCGGTTCAGCTATGTTGTCCTAGATTGTTCCCTTCTCCAGCCTTCTCCAAACTCTTCACCCTTTAGTGACTAACCCTGTTAATGTTCCTCTCTTACTGCTTTCCGATCCGTCCTTTTCATCCGGAAATCAGACTCCTCCTGAGGTTTATCTTTTATCACGGCAATCACAGTAGAAATGCCAATTGCACAACCACAGATGGAGACCCTAAAAATCCACACACTTAGAACATCTTTTTATCAGATGGTCATTTTGAATGCAAGCTTCATATTTTAGATGCTTGTACTAACTCAATGGGGTCCATTTATAAAAAAATTGCAAAGCGTGTTTGCTCAGTGAAACCCCCATGTGCATTCATCCTGTGTGAGTTAACCAGCCGTTGTGAGAAAGGGGCAAAAAACAAATGTTCTCAGTGTAATTTCTCTTCTGGTCAAATGCTTTTCAATAGGTATATTCATAAAGAACACAGTGAATGGGGAAAATACCGCAACATGGCCACTAGATGGAGCCGAGGATCATGGGAAATAAATATCACATCATGGCCACTAGATGGAGCCGAGGATCATGGGAAATAAATATCACATCATGGCCACTAGATGGAGCCGAGGATCATGGGAAATAAATCCCGCATCATGGCCATTAGATGGAGCCGAGGATCATGGGAAATAAATCCCGCATCATAGCCATTAGATGGAGCCGAGGATCATGGGAAATAAATATCACATCATGGCCATTAGATGGAGCCGAGGATCATGGGAAATAAATATCACATCATGGCCATTAGATGGAGCCGAGGATCATGGGAAATAAATACTGCATCATGGCCATTAGATGGAGCCGAGGATCATAGGAAATAAATATCACATCATGGCCATTAGATGGAGCTGAGGATCATGGGAAATAAATGCAGCATCATAGCCACTAGATGGAGCCGAGGATCATGGGAAATAAATCCCGCATCATAGCCATTAGATGGAGCCGAGGATCATGGGAAATAAATACTGCATCATGGCCATTAGATGGAGCCGAGTATCATGGGAAATAAATGCAGCATCATGGCCACTAGATGGAGCCGAGGATCATGGGAAATAAATCCCGCATCATGGCCATTAGATGGAGCCGAGTATCATGGGAAATAAATACAGCATCATGGCCACTAGATGGAGCCGAGGATCATGGGAAATAAATCCAGCATCATAGCCATTAGATGGAGCCGAGGATCATGGGAAATAAATCCCGCATCATGGCCATTAGATGGAGCCGAGTATCATGGGAAATAAATGCAGCATCATGGCCACTAGATGGAGCCGAGGATCATGGGAAATAAATCCCGCATCATAGCCACTAGATGGAGCCGAGGATCATGGGAAATAAATATCACATCATGGCCACTAGATGGAGCCGAGGATCATGGGAAATAAATCCCGCATCATGGCCATTAGATGGAGCCGAGTATCATGGGAAATAAATATCACATCATGGCCATTAGATGGAGCTGAGGATCATGGGAAATAAATGCAGCATCATGGCCATTAGATGGAGCAGAGGATCATGGGAAATAAATACATGTTAGCAACAAGATACAAAAAGAACGCTGAAGGTAATGAGCATATACATGTAAGCATTGATACTACAGGGATAGCAATCATTTCTCATTTTCTTACATTGAAACAACTGCTACCCGACAGGATCAATGGTTACATTTATATGCTCATTCCCTCCATTGTTCTCTTAAATTGCATCTCCTAACATGGATTTCCGATGATCCTCAGATCCATCCAGCGGCCATAATGCGGCATTCTCCCCATTACCTGTGTGTTTTATGAATTTACCTATTGAAGAACATTTGACCAGAAGAGGAATTACACCAAGAACATTCGTTTTTGCCTCTCACAGCGGCTGGTGAATTTTTACAGCAGGAATGTGCATGTAGTTTCACTGGATGAATAAGCGATGAACATTTTTTATAACTAGACCCCAATGTGCACTGTAGTTTCCTTTAAGATTATAGAGGCTGGGACGTGATGAGGGATTCATGAATCCCCCACCCTTCATATAAATCAGCACACCTAAACTGATATTTTGGGGAGTTGGTTGAATGACCGTGTGTCTTTTTGTGCGGAGTAAAGTGGTGAGCTCTTCCCAGCTGTATTTGCTCCCCTGCCCCATCCCACAAGGTATAAACAGTACAGGTAACAGCAGTTGGACTTATTAAATCATTGTTGTAGAAGGTCCAGTGACAAATAACTGGGCTGTGACGGATGTGGCACTGGGAGAACTGGAGCTGTACTGGGATATATGCTGGGGATGCAAGAACAACATTATTGTTCATCTGCACCAAGTACGCGGTCAGGTTTGGAAAGCTGTAAGAATAAGATGCAGTGTACTGCATCTTACAGTGACAGTGTACCAGGACTAGACCGGTCAGAGTCACTGGTGGCCCCGTATCTAGGTTTCATGCTCATATAAATGGAAAGCCACATTCATTCATCGAGCTGCTTTTTATGTATTTATTCAAAACATGTGGAAAACCAGCAGAGCCGGAAATGTGTTTCATGCAGATGCACTCAATCATTGTGTACTACGTCGTACAAATATGACACATCCCGCTCATAATGTCATTCACAAGGTTGTCTGCCACATAAGAAAAATATTCATTAAGGTGACATTGTCTCAATCCCCCCCCCCCATATGCTGGTGTAAGGACATACCCTAAATGATGCCTCTTGATCGGATCATCTTCTTTCCTGTAGTTTTCAGGAGTCCCTCCAGTGCTGGTGCCGGTCTCTGATCCAGCGCTGACTCCTCCCTCTTCCTGTCCCATGGTGTTTGTCCAACATGCACGCACCTGGCTGCGTGCATTGACTTACCCTGCGTCTCTCCTCTTCTCCCAGCCGAAGATCTCTACTGCACATGCGTCCGCCCCATGATCCTTCACAGCCGCTCGAGAATCTTCAGATGGGAGCGAGCGGCGTAGACACAAGTAAGCAATTTCCTATTTGGTAACATTTTTTTTAAACGTTTCTGCATAGATCTATTGCTTGCTAGCCGTAGACATATGCAAAAAGAAAGTGTTTAATTCTACTTTAGCCTTCGTTCACACCTGAACGTTTTGTAGCGCGTTCTACGCTCGACGAACGCTCAAAAATATAAATCCCATTGTATTCAATGGTCTCGTTCCCACCTTGGCGTATTTCCGCCCGTCCCTAACGCGCTACCAAACGGCCCACGCCTGAAAAGGTACAGGTACTACTTTGGGCCCGTTTGTTGCGCGTTTCCATTGGGATACAGCCAAGTAGCCTTCGGAAACGCGCGTTTGTCACGCGACTTTTTACCGCAAATTGCGGTAAAAACGTGCGACAGGCGTTCACACCTAGGCGTATTGCATATGCGCGAGACCTTAAGCTTCACTTCAGGCATATCAAGTGATATTGGTTAGAATCTCCACATTTTGAAGGGGGTGGGGGGGGGGGATGAACACACACAGGTCAAACCTTATACAGTAAACTCAGTTATCCGGTATTCAACTAACCAGAACTCTCACCTAACCAGAAAGAAAAAATAATCCCGAGTACTGTTTTGTTGATCTGTGGCATGCATGATCCTGGAAATGATTGTGCGTCTATTTGTCTTAATTTCCTTTTACAGTAATACCTTGGTTTAAGAGCATAATTCGTTCCGGAAGCATGCTTGTAATCCAAAGCGCTTGTATATCAAAGCGAATTTCCCCATAGGAAATAATGGAAATTCAGATGATTCGTTCCACAACCCAAAAATATTCATATAAAATGATTACAATACTGTACTGCAATATAATACTGTATAAAATATAAAGAAAAATAAACCAATTACCAGTACCTTCGTGGCTGGTGTGAGGGGGACAAGAGAGAGGAGGATTATTGTGCAGGACGACTTTCACTATCACTAACGGAATCACTGCTATCTCTTGACTCAATGGAATATTTTTCATTTTGCGAAACCTTAACAAGGAATCTATCCAATGTGACATTGCATTGTCGTTAAACAGATTCATCGCTCGCACTGCTACAGCCTTATTCGGGTGGCGCTTTTCTACAAAATTTTGCTCTTATTGCAAGACATTTGCTTGTATATCAAGGCAACATTTTTCAGAAATGTTTGCTTGTCTTGCAAAACGCTCTCAAACCAAGTTACTTGTAAACCAAGGTATTACTGTATTTCAATATTAATATGAAGTCAATACAGAGTTTGTTATGGTATGGTGGTATGATATAGTATGGGGTATAGTACAGGGTATGCCAAGAGTTACTATTTAAAAATGGGTCTAACTCATAAGCAACCAGAAACATTTATTCGGAATCTACCAACCCCTGTGGACGCCGGATAACTGGGAGTTTCCTGTATACAGAAAGATTGTGCCCCAGCAGAATTCTTAAAGCTTTATCTTTTGTCTTGAAATCCTCCACAAAAATAGCAGAGCAGTCCCCGTGCCTGGGCACTCTTGTATCCTCGTAGCTGTATACCTGCAGTGCGAGATCTAAGGCACTGCTCCCTCACTGCTAGTCTCCCCAGATTAGGAGTAAGATTTGGTCATTAATGTGCTGCTCACACTTCTCCTTGCTGGAGGGAAAGCTGTACCCGAGGACGTGCAGTACAAGGATCTCCCTGCTTCATTAATGCTGTGACTTGGTGCTTCCTCCCCTTCTCCTGCTTGATAACTCCTACAGGCATCATATCAGCAGTCATTGGCGGGGCAGCTCTGACATGGGGAAGCATTGCCCTGCTGCCCTCCCACAGATCCCGCGCAGTAAAAGGCATAGTAAGCCAGCGACAAGGAGACCCCGCACAATACTTGTGACTACCCCTAAGCCTTCTGCCTACCTTTTTTTATACCTTTAAAATGCATCACTCAACTATGGCTGCTGCCATGTGCACAATGCAATTACAAAACACACACAAAACCTTTACACTGAACAGGCTACTTATACATTATTGTAGGGAAAGGGGTTCATACCATCCCGTAAAAACGTGTCAGCGAAGTACAGGCAGCGCACAACACCAGACAGCGAATCGTCGGCAGACCGTGGCTCAATTCTCCTCTGCACCGGGGTCATCTCCAGGTCATGTGGGCCAACCTGCTCGGCCAGATGGGCATTGGCCTCTTGTAGCTGATGGTAGAAAACAAAGTGAACACTAGGTGGCAGCACCCCCCTGCACTACAGACCCCGCTGATAAGAACACCAATTGCCTGCAGCAAGCAATCAAATGCTCAAGTTCATGCAACAGAAAAAAAAAGGTTTGTGATCCATGTAACCAATTCTCCGAAGGTATGCAACCTCTCCCCCATCACATGGCAATACTGCTCTACACAGGGCTGTTTAATCTTTGTTCACTGTTTGCACTGGGGTCCTTGGATGCATCCTCTAGGCTGCTTTTTTGGAAGGAGGGGGAACAAATATACCACAATACAGACATAGTCTATGCCCGTGGTTCTCAACTGGTGGGCAGTGACCCAAAAGTGGGTCACGATCCTGTGTGCCCTCCACTACGCTAGGTGAGGAGTTCCTCAGCCTCCCCCTTGCACAGCACTGTCAGTTCTTGCACCAAGCAGCCATTCAAAATATGCTGCCCGGTGCAGAGTCTCAGCTTGAGGTGGGGTGGAGGTATGGCTGCAAGGGGGCTCCATCAATAGCTGCATTGCTTACAACTCCCTCGGGTGCCCTGTAGAGATGCCTGGACCGGAGTAATGTCACATTCTGGCTCCCGGCACCTCTACAGGGCGCTCAAGGGAGATGTACAAGCAATGCACATATGGATGGAGCTCCGCCACAGCACAGCAGCCCCCTGTTCATTTGAATGGCACCCCAAACTCACCTACTGCCAACAGTTTGATTGCCCACACCGGAACACGCGGTACCGCAATGCCGTGCGCTCCAATGTGGTGTGACTTGGGTCGTGACTTAATATCCAAGGACAAACGTGGGTCCTGAGATTACACAGGTTGAGAACCACTGGTCTATGGGAACTGATCCCAGGATCCAAGTGTTGTATGGTAACAGCTCCAAACGTGTTTCCTTCCGGAAAAAAAAGTGCTCACAAAAACTTGCACATTACCCACCCGGCTATTGGGGCTCGCTGTGTTCGGCCTTTTCTTCCCAGACACCCGGCTCTTTCTGATTCGCCTGAAAGACTGGCGGAGAGACTTCTTCAGAGATTTCACCCGGGACAGGGGACCCTCCATGGCCAGGGAATCGTTGGGGTGAAGGGTGCACCTGGAATGAGAGCACAGGACATATAAAGGCAAAAGGCAGGCAATAAGGGCATTAAAAGGACGACCACACATAAACCGAACGTTACATGAACGAACAAACTACCGGCAACATTCCATGGGTCACATAAGGTAGAAAAAAAAAAAAAAAAGCCAGAAAAGTCTCCCTTGTGAAGGGAGGCGAAGATCGTTTTGGTAGAGTTCATGCGGAATTCCTGGATCTGAAACATTCACAGGGATATTCACAGAAGGGTGAAGAGTTTGGAGAAGGCCGGAGAAGTGAACAATCTAGGCCAACAAAGCTGAACTGGAAAAATTCTCCAATTCAGCTCAATGTTGTCCTAGAGTGTTCACTTCTCCGGCCTCCTCCAAACTCTTCACCCTTTTGTGAATAACCCTGTCAGAGTTTTGAGCTCCAGAATGAGCCTAAAGACCCTCAGGGGAGGCCGCAGAAGAGCGCTTGTGGCTTGTGATCAGAGTCAGGAAGAAAACAAAAAACTGGCTGACTTTGGTCATATAGTCTTAAATAAAACCTCAGCCGAAAGGGTCCAGCCACACCTGACAGACTCCAAGGATAGATTAGACTCCAAGAGAAAAAAATGACTCCACTATTAGTGCTCAGCAGGCAGCCTGGCGCCATTAGTAGAGTATGAGCTGGCACGGGGACTGTTACCCCTGCCTGGCAACACAGGTAGGTCACCACCCCACCCAGGGCCGAAGACAGGAGAAAGTGAAGGAGCAGCAATGATTCTTCTTCACAAGTGTGAATGCAGGACAACAGACTGGCCCCAAGTATTGCCCCTGGCAAACCACTCGGCAGATCAAGATACAGCATGTAGCCGTACCTCCGGGACCAACTCTGGTACCAAGACATCACTCAATACATTTTTAATGAGGAAGAAGAGAGGCTGAGGCACAGACCTCTGCCATCTAATATAGCCAGCCGCATGTGCGGTTTTCTACAAATGGATACACTATAGACACCGTACTCGACATACAACATCGGTCATGATGCCAATACAGACACCGCAGTGCTTGTCCTGCAGAAGCATATAGACGCCAACAGCCCAATTACAATCACCCGCACATTTTATCGGGACTACAGTTGAATTCTAGACTAAAAGCTAAATACAGATGGAAGACATATATTGTGGTTGTTTTACTGGTTTGTATTTCTGCCCATCCAGTTTTGACATTTACACAGCCCTGTCTGGCAGGGCAGGAGACCAGATTTCTTCTCTGCTGCAGTTAAGCAACACTTACAGATCTTGGCCCTTCTCCAGCCTGAGACTGGACAGTGAAAGGAGAAGCAGCAGATTGATGAGCTCATCTTGGTTACTCTGCTTCCACCTATCAGCATGCTCCTTGTTAGCACATGCACAACTGACCGGCTCCCTGTGCTGCTTCTCCCTCTCCCAGGCTGAACTCTGCTGTAAAAGGGATTGTAAGAATGATACCAAGACAAATCTAGGCACTTACACGGCTCTGGTAAGAGTGGGGAAGGGTTAGAACTTCTGTCAGGTTCTCATTGTCATTTGTGTCCTTGTTAAAGGAGAACTATGGGGGTTAAGGCTTTTCCCCATAGTTCTCCTTAGGGTAACGTGAGGACACAAACTAGCGTCTTCCCGTCACCCTAAGCTCAGTATACCGCGAGCTGTAGCCGGGATCCGCCCAGCTGCGTGAGTGACAGCTGGCTCTGCCTATCTAGAGGCAGAGCCAGCTGTACCCGCCCCCTCCGTTCCGCCAGTCAGCGCTGGCGGATCGGAGGGGGGAATCCAGCCCCTCCCCTTTCACGGCAGAGAGCCGTGACAGGTTAGAGAGGTGAGCGAACGCCGGTATGTGTTCGCTCACTTCCCGATCTACTGAGCCGACCTGTGTCAGTCTCATTGTCACAGGTCGGCTAGAACTATGAGGTGAGTGAAAAGCACCCCCCCGCCCCCCCTCATAGTTCTCCTTTAAAAGGAGATATTCCCTCACTTCCTGCGTTTTCAACAGGACAGAAAGTGAGCAGCAAATCACTTTAAGTGAATGGCAGCAGCCAGTTTTGATGCAAAAGGAACCACTCTCCCAAAGCATTAGCAGGTGCCTTTGCCCCCTGTATCATTGTTACCCAGCCAACCCCGAAACATTCAGATCATTCACCTGGCCAGAACCGGGCTCCTCTTATGATAGTCAAAGACCCCGAAGCCATGACTGGTGCCGCAAGCCACCAAATTCCACTCGGAGTGTAAGGCGACGGCTGTGACGGCGGCAGGGGGCATACACTGCACCAGCAAGGTGGTCTGGAAACCTGGCGGGAAGAACAGGGAGCCGTTCCTCGGGATCAGTCTGTCGTGGCCCTTCCACGTGAAACCTTCCCGATCTTGTAAGAGGTCAACGGTCGCCACGCTGATCATATGGTCAGATTTCTCGTCACTCAGATCCATCACCAGCACCTAGAAGAGGCCGCAAACACAAAGAGGTCAAACAGATCATGAGAAAAAGAACACACATCGGCTCAATTCACAAAGCTAAAAAAACACCAGACTAAGGATCCTTCATTTCAAATAAGTTATTTTTAGCCAAGTCCAATAACATTTCAAAATTATAGTCACATGGCTGATAATAAAGATTAGGGATGCACAGATACCGATGCGAGTACTCTTGCTCGCCCAAAATGCTCAAATACCTTCCCCGATACCAGAACTTCCGGTCAGAGGAAGATTTCCTCTGACCAGCAGTGCCGTGGGGGGAACATGAAGCTGGCTTCCCAGGCAATCAGGAAGCCGGGCGGCGAGTAATGATCCGCCTCCCAGCTTCCTGATTGACCGGGAAGCCGGCCTCCTGGCCAATCAGCATCCAGCCGGCTGAATCGCTGGTTCAATGCCGATTGGCTGGGCATTTTGCCTCTTTCCTCCTTCTCAACCTGCTGGGAAGGTGGCTCGGCTGCAGCTGCTCTCACGCAAGTCACAGCAGAGTGAAATGGATGAGAGCGGAGAGGGAAGCCATCAGCCATCCTAGGAACATGATACCATATCAGGCAATCTGACCAGACACGGGCTGGGGGGGAGCTGATTTCCACAATTCGCCTCCCCTGCCGAGCCACACTAACATTTCCAAATGGTGCAAAACATGTCCAAGACCCCTTTCCCTCGCAGGAAATTCACATGGCTGTTCGACCAGCCCCATTCTGATTGGTTGGGAAGCGGGCTTAAAAGCCAATCAGCATCGAGCCGGACAGAGCCAGCTTCCTGGGAAATCAGGAAGCCGAGCGGCATGTCATTACCTGCTGCCCGGCATCGGTACTCTGACTTGATACCGAAAAACCGGTATCGGTGCATCCCTAATACAGATCCTTATCCTTGTGTAATGCTTCGGGAATTGAGCCTATAGTAACATAACTTGGTGTAGATAAAAGAACATTTAATAGCAGTCACAAAGACACATGCAAAAAACTTCCAGGATCATAAAAGACGCAGGAATGTGCGAGACAAGAATATGGGAAGGGGAGAATTTTCCTCCACACAGCTGACTTCGTGTGCTGTAGGAGAACACTGCTAACTGCTGCTGGGAAACCAATGGGGGTGGGGGGTGGGGGAGATATAAAAGCCAGATGTGGAGAACAGAATGAACTGCAACGTTCAATACAATGTCAAACTACCTAACTGCATAGTGAATGCTGCAATCTGACATTGTTACATCAGACCAACCAGCTCTGGTTTTCTGGGGGTAATGGCACAATTCCTATATGCTAATAGAGCAAGCCATAGGCGTCCGTTTACCTGTCCAGCAGTTCCTGCCACTATCATCTTGCCACTGTACTTGCAGAGGGCGATTTTTTGGATGCCCAGCCGAGGGTCATCGCTATAAGGGTCGAAACAACCAACCTGTTGGGGAGAGGAAAAAAAAAAAAAAAAGGATATGCATAAGGACAAAAATGTAGTGTTGCAATATGCATATAGTGTATGAATCATTTCTGATAGGAGGGTATATAAAAACACTATCTATGCATCTATCTCCAAAGAGAAGTGTTGGGAGACCTGCAAAAAGAGGCAGCAGCAGTGTCGGACGAAGCTGTTACCTTAAAGAGACATTGTCACCTTTCCCATAATGTGCAAGCATGCTGTACCTACCTGCACATGTCAAAAGATCATCCACCATAATGCGGATTCAACTTCCCTTTGGCTGCAATTTGCTCCCTGCATTACTCGGTGAACGAGTCAGTTTCAAACCCAAAGTGTCACGTTTGACAGCACAGCGCCTCTCTAGAGACCCTTCACCTAGGGCTGACCCTCATATTACACACGTGTTATGAAGGAAGTTACTTGGAGCTGGAAGAATGAAGTAACACATCTACAAGTCTCTAAACTGCCCATCTGAGGATAACAGAACATGCCAAAGCGGAGGAGGTAATTGGAAGAGTCGATGGAACAGCAACATTCTAACAAAGAGCCATAAATCGAGGCTGTGCAGAGCACACAGTGACAGCACAAGATCCATAGTGAATAATAAGTTACAGGGTGGAGCCGACTCCATAGGGGAATCTGCACACCAGATGCTGCAATACCGAACAGGCCAAAGCTTGACTTGTGGACGCCAGGATTAAGAGATGTACGGATCCTATCCAAGTGCTGAGCAGATCTTTGGCTGAACACCCCCGGCTCCTCCAGCTGAAGTCATGAACACAGTGCACTGCATTCCAAAGGTTAGTTTCCCCGTTTCAAAATCAATTGCTTAATTTTGTAAAGAGTACCCGTTACTTACCGGCAGCAATGCTAAAAAGTTTGTAAAGAGTACCTGTCACTTACCGGCAGCAATTCTAAACTTTGTAAAGAGTACCGGTCACTTACAGGAAGTAGGAGAAGACACGGATCAAAAATTAAATTCACCAAATCACTGGGAGCTAGTGACAAGGTTTGGGCATAACATATAAAAGGGCCTCAAGCTACAGCCTCGTCACAAACTCTTCGTGATATAGTGAGCTACAGAAACAAAACGGCTGATTTAGCAGTACATGGCTAGATATATTGGTTTGCATTGAAATGGCTTTGGACAGCAAGACAATAAGTAGAGTAAATCAGTGTACTACAAATGCCATCCATTGCCAATATGCCTAAAAAGAATATGGACCAGGCCGAAGGTTTTCCCAAGGTAATAGTGCACACCACTGTGGTGGCTGCCAGTTACGGTTATGGTTTTTAAAGCAATCCTTGTGTTTCCAAGGAGCCCCCTTAGGTCCTAATTTGAGGTCGTACATGGGGGCCTTGACGTCTGCCCAATTCAAGATTAAGGCCAGACTCTCCCAGAAATAAGCTGCATCCCCTGTCACCTGGGAATTGCAAGAACACCAGTGCACTAGAGGCTCTGTCGGCTGGATGACAAGAGGAGGGCATTCATTTCTGGGGTTGGTGGGGGTACAATCTCCACTTGGACATAAGAAAAGGTCATGCCTTTAGTAAAAGCATCACAAGAGGATGGGGAACCCAATAGAGGTTATATAGACAGAGCTCTCCTTTAAAAGTGGCTGTTGCGATTTTATAACTCCCTGCAAAGAAACTGTGCAACACTCACCTGTCCTGCTGCCAAAACGTCACCATCTTAACCCGTGCTGAAAAATCTTCTGCATCAGACTCATCCAGGAGTATCAGATTCTGGTGTCCCCCTGCTGAGCTCTGTGGTTTTATCCACCAGCCCCCTACATCACTGAAGGATCCAATAATGATGTAGGGACCAGTGGAAGAAACCAGAGTGGAGCAGGGATCAGGAATTTAACACTGTTAGAAATGTGCCAGATGCTGAAGAGTCCTAAAGATGGAGAAGTCTGTGTCATGGGCGAGCATCAGAACAGGTCAGTACTAAATCTTTTTCTTTGCAGTGACAGCATGATTATAAGGGTGACAATTCCCATACAATCATGTAACCAGCCCCCACCACCAAAGAAAACTGCATACCTTGCGGAAAGGCGGCCAATCATCTTCACAGCTTTGATGCATGCTTTCATTGTGGTCACAGTCAGTTTGAAAGATACCAGCGGTCGACAGTCGGTAAAGAGGCCGCAAGGCGACCCCAGAGGCATCCCAGAACCGGACGGTACCATCTTCGTGGCTGGCAAATTAGGGGGGGGAAAAAAGGTTACAAAAGATGCAAAGCTTGAATTAGATATTTATTCAGCATAAATCCAGGGTTCTAGTGCAATGATTGCAATCTATAATGCGGCACAAACTCATTTGGATGTATTGATTTGAACAATTGACCATAACACATACTTCCGGTTGAAAACCCAGCGAGTTTATACATTTCTCATTCATTCAAGATGAGACTCACACTCCTTCCTAATGCACTTTTACATCACGGAGTCCGCAGCAGTCGCATTCTCAGCGAAGGAAACAAAAAAAAAAAAAAAGCTAGCTGCCCATAATGCCGACACTCCTTTAATATATGAATTCACTGATCCGGAATGAATATGCAGATAAGGAATTCTGGCTTTTTACGGACATTCCTGATCTGCAGTTTGTTCAAGGATAATGTCTGAAATCATTACAGTGAATGGGTCAGCTTACAGAGACACGGTCACCTTCTCCGTTGGTGAGTGAATGGCGGCTCATACCACTAAACGTCTCCATCTTCTAGCACACTCTAGAAGTGTTAAATTCCCTAAATGCCTTCCTGCTGCATAAGTCCACTCCAGCTAAGCTCGGGTGTTGGAGAATGTTGGGGTTTAACCGGGTGCATTGCAATCCACTGCCATCCCAATACACAACAGTCTTCAAGCCTAGCGTTTGGGCGCTCAGAACCAAGCACAGTCACATGCTCTCCGATACTTGGAAGCCCCTTTCCATTAGAGGAAGGATGCATAGAAGCAATAGGGAAGTCTAGATAGCCAACTACTTTTCACTCCCCACAGAGGTATACTTGCCTATGAGACAGTCACTTTGCCCTAAATGGGGGAAGACAGTGTCGTCAATTATCTTAAGGCAGAGATCAGCAGCTGCAGCTCTGGCACTTCTGGCAAACGCGTTTACTCTAAAATAATTCCTAGCCATGGCACTTTTTTTTTTAGTCTCTGGTGGATATAGTATACAAGGGTTAGAACCGGCTTTGAAAACGTTTTTCATACTATGTAGAAGAGCTGCATATGGATGGAGAGCTATACGCGTGTCCAAGCATGGCATGGCATGGTTGTTCATACCAGTGAATATCAAAGATGCAGCAAGCCGGACTTTTTGCAATGCACTGCATCCACAACCCCCCTACAACAAGCAGAGCCTGAGGGTGGAGCAGAACACATACACCACATATTGGGGCAGAGTGTTCATATCAATGGTTAGAATACAACCGTATAGGATTATGTGGAGTGTTCACCAAAAGGATCAACATACACTGCAGGGAGGATCAGAGCATTCATACCAAGGCTCAGGGTGCAGGAAGGCTCACAGCATTCATACCAAGGCTCACGATGCAGGAAGGATCAGAGCATTCATACCAAGGCTCACGATGCAGGAAGGATCAGAGCATTCATACCAAGGCTCACGATGCAGGAAGGATCAGAGCATTTATACTAAGGATCAGCGTGCAGGAAGGATCAAAGCATTCATACCAAGGCTCACGATGCAGGAAGGATCAGAGCATTCATACTAAGGATCAGCATGCAGGAAGGCTCAGAGCATTCATACCAAGGCTCACGATGCAGGAAGGATCAGAGCATTCATACCAAGGCTCACGATGCAGGAAGGATCAGAGCATTCATACCAAGGCTCACGATGCAGGAAGGATCAGAGCATTCATACCAAGGCTCACGATGCAGGAAGGATCAGAGCATTCATACCAAGGCTCACGATGCAGGAAGGATCAGAGCATTCATACCAAGGCTCACGATGCAGGAAGGATCAGAGCATTCATACCAAGGCTCACGATGCAGGAAGGATCAGAGCAGTCATACTAAGGATCAGCGTGCAGGAAGGATCAGAACAGTCATACTAAGGATCAGCATTCCATACTACAATGTTTACAAAAATATAGTGCAGCGCTTATAATATACAATAAATGCCACAACCAGGATCGCTTATAACCATCCAAAGTGCAATGTCCAATACTTTTGTGAATTTAATTTAGTGGGAAGTATTGCACTTTGAATCGTCATAAGAGATGGTGGTTGTGACATTTATTGTATATAAGCACTACACTGTAATTTGTAAACATCAGTTTTAAGTATATGGTACGTAATGTGAGGAGCTCAGGAGTGGCGTTTTAATTTGATGTTCCATATTACAAGCTGGACAAGAGTGTTTAGAAAGTTAGGAGAACTCAGTTTTCACACACCGGCTGACTGTTGTTATAAGGAGTGTCCATAGCTCAGGCCTATCCTCTCCTCCTCCACACATCTGGAGTCCTGCTGACACCACTGTGCCCTCCCAGCCCTCCACTCCCGGCTCCTGGGGTTTGCCTGAATCCGAAAATCGTATTTTCCATATTTTCTCATCGCTCGCCGTTCTGTTTTTACTGGCCCAGGTGCCAAATTAAAACAGGGAGACATGCCGAGCCCACACAAGACTCGTTCATTCTCTGCAGCTGGAGAGACACACAGCAAGACGGCCCATGATCTAAAATGACAAAGACCCCGGTCTGGATCTTTGATGGATTGCCTATAGCAAAGTCTTCCTGTTTACGTGTTGCAATGCAATAGGAGAGAGTGAAAGGAAAAATGTGATCAGCTGTTATGGGCAAGTGAACAAAATCAGCCCAGATGTGCTTTAGAAAGAAAAGAACCACAGGTCTCAGCAAGTCCAGCTACTGTGGTCAAGTGTAGGAAGAACTGACTGACTCCTTATAGTCCTGAAGCAAGCTATTGGTTTTTGTTTTTTTAAGAAAACACACACACACACACACACACACACACACACACACCCTATAAAAGGTTAAGTACCCCTTTTGTCTAGGGGGCTCAAATAAAATAGATATACTCACCTGATCCTCGGTCCCTCTGGGCTGCTAGACTATTTTCCACAGCCTCTTCTCCCCTCTAAGGATCGCTGAGGTCATTGAGTTTAGAGAGGTGAGCGCTCACCGCCATGGGACCAGGGACTAGGCAAGTATATCTACTTTGAGCTCCCTAGGAGCACTTAACCCCTGCAGTGCAGGAGTAGCCCCACTGGTGGCAGGTCTACATTAACGATGCAATGCTTAGGCTCTGCACAATTAAAAGCTTTGTGATGAAGCTGCATGCCAAGCACATAAAATTAACAGGTCTGTATTCATTAATAGATTATTAAATAGATTTGTAAATTTAAGCACCAAATTTTACTTGGCATCAGTCCCTGTACTGCAGAGCTCAGACTAGGAGAGAGAGAGAGTAGCAACACAAGGAGGATCCTAAACTTACCCGGTCAGCAAAAGGCCTCTTTGTAACGGCTCCTCTGCAAAACTTTTACCACCATCTATCGGCCAGTTCTAGAGACAAAAAAGTATGGTACAAAATCTTTAAACCTTTTTTTTCCCCCCAAAAAAAACGATTTAAAAAGAATAAAGTTGTAATAATAATAAAAAAATATATAATAATAAATAATAGGCACACACATTTCAATAATG
>NW_017307588.1:312003-312949 GCF_000935625.1 Nanorana parkeri | reverse complement strand
GGGGGGGGGGTCACACACCTAGCCGTCTCTCAGGTGTAGCCTCCAGAAGGGTGGCCCTAGTTAGTTTTACGCCAGGGGTAGGAAAACTCGAGCCATCCAGCTGTTGTGAAGCTAAAAATCCCATAATGCATCTGTCTCTGGGAGTCATGTCTGTCAGAGTCTTGCAATGCCTCATGGGATTTGTAGTTGAACCACAGCTGGAGGGCCGGAGTTTGCTTACCTCCGCTTTAGGCTCTCATCATATGTGCATACTACAGGACCAGTAGGATGCTGGCTCTCTTATGGCATTCTCACCGCAGAAGACATCTGTGGGTTCTGCTGCTCGCCGGCCAGAATGATCCGTTCCCACAGCTTCAGAGTGACGTTGGAGATGTGGTAGGAGCAGGTGATGGCAGATGAATGGAGAGGGGCCAGGTAGGGCGAGTGGATGGTCGGCCAGCTGGGGCTCTCGAGGTCAATTACTACCAATTCTTCCTCCACCAGGACGACCAGAGCTGTGGGGTTGTCCAGATCTAGAACGAAGCACAAAAATAAAAAAAAAAGGTGAAAACTCGTTCTTTAACCTATATGTAAATCTAGTATGGCTGGTACTTATTCAAATTTTCGTGTTCGATCAAATTTTTTTTTTTTATCGATTATTATAACGCACATACAGATCCAACTACATTAGCCTATACACATACAGCACAGCAATGAATAAAATGAACTAGGATCACACTAATCCAGCACGTTATTAATCTCACGTGCCCCACTCAATATGGCCGCCGCTTGAGTGGGGCAACTCAGAATAATAACGTGCTGGATTAGTTTGATCCTAGTTCATTTTATTACTTCATTGCTGTGCTGTATGTGTATAGGCCAATGCCTTGGCTGGCGCTCGTGCAGAAAGTTTCTCGGGCAAACTCACCGGCCCAAGTGGCTCCGTCGGCTAACGAAGGGAAAGGGG
>NW_017307588.1:303277-311652 GCF_000935625.1 Nanorana parkeri | reverse complement strand
GGGGGGGGGGGGAAGGAGTCCGGTGACGTCACGGACATCGACGTCACGGACTCCTCCACCCCCCCTTCCCTTCGTTAGCCGACGAAGCCACTTGGGGAAGGGGGAGGAGTCCGGTGATGTCACCGGATCTCCGACGGGACTCCCGGAAGCCGGCGGAGAGGTGAGTGTTTTCATTAACGATCAAAAGAATTTTAAATCGATCAAAAAGTTTAACGATTAATAGAGAAATTAATTGTTCATTTCCGCAGCCCTAAAATCTAGGAACAAAAATATACTGCGGCTTAGCAGGCCTTAGAAGAAGTGGTGGCTGCATTCATTTTATTTTTTTCCAGGCACCTTCCTTTACTTGCACTTGGTGACCCTGCCAGTAACACACTTCCTGTCCTAGGGTGACAACACTCACTGTACTCTTTGGAGGAGCAGCATTGGTGCTCTAGGACTACAGAACACCTCTCTTAACATGCGGGGTGTTTTGCAGTTCTCAGAGGCGAATAAGTACGGATGATAACACTGCAAGAGATATCAGCGCAACACAGGCAGACAACAAAAGGAAGTTACAACCTCCCTGCCTTTCTGGCAGATCACAGGGTTTTTGGGGGTTTTATGAACTTCACGAACAGATCCGCCAAAAAACAGTCAATGTTGTATTATAACCAAAATGGAACAAAAATAAAGGATTCATTGTTCGGAATTACGTGCACTTTTAGGTCTCATGCACACACAACGCAAAAGCAAAATTGTATATTGCGTATATACGTACACTGTATGCATTATTCTGAATAGAAATTTTAATGCACTGTACGCAGGTACACACGCATATATGCCTGTAAAATACACAGAAATGCGGAGCCTGGACGCATCTCAGGTCCAGTTTTTTTTTTTTTAGCATCTTTACGCAGCGCACATATATGGCTTCATACGCAGGTTTATGTATGGAGCCATTTATTTACATATGCTGCATATGGGAAAAAAAAAAATATGCTGCGCACATCTATACGCAGCGTATTGTACGGCATTGTGAATGAGGCCTTCAAGCACAACTCCAGCCAAGAATATTTGTTTCTGTTTTGGATAGAGCAGGAACAGCTGAAGTCTCTGCAAGGTTGTTGCTATACCTGTCCCTGTTGGAAGGATTCTGCCTCATTTCCTCTCAGGACAGGAAGTAATAGGAAGTCTCTTCAATGGAGAACAAAACCATATACTTATCCAGAGACACAACCACTTAGATTAACCCCTTCTCCACCGGAAATAGGTGGTTATTTGTGATACTCAATCTGTAACTTGGTTAGAATACAAGAAGAAACATTTCCTGAGTCTCAAGGATCGGAGTGGCAAAAAGTATCTCACAGGATCGGAGTGAGAAAAAGTATCTCACAGGATCGGAGTGAGAAAAAGTATCAAAAGGATCGGAGTGGCAAAAAGTAAATCACAAAACAATTTGATTAAATTACAAAAGTTCAAAAGTGTTACACGTGACTGAAAACAAGTAGCACAACCCCCATCCTGTACACTCATAATGATGGGGGTTGTGCAACTTGTTTTCAGCCATGTGTAACACTTTTGAATTCTGTAATAAATTAATACAATTTTTTAATACAAATAAGAACCAGAGAGGCAAAAAGTAGCTACTGCAAATCAGAACCTTCCTGAGGCTCAGGAAAAAAGTTTCTTCTTGTATTCGAGGACACCAATTCTTTTTAGAAAAGTGAGGAAAGGGTAGAATTTTGTACAATGTTTTCACTGGTGTCCAAGGTGACACCCATACAATAAGAGGTGCAGGTGTCACAGGGATAAAAACCACGGGGGAAATCGCAGCAATTGGGGTCAATGGAATTTGTAGTTCCATCGCAGGGCCAGAGTTCACCTATCCTTGCTCTATAACAAAAAGGAGCAGTGATCACCAAGCCACAACAGCCAATGAGAATCCATCTCTGCCTCATGAGGCCTTCATAAACCTGGAAACTCTGCCCGCTCATGTACCATCTGCCCGCAGTTCGTACCATCAGCACTCTTGAGGGGACATACGGTGAAAAAGTCTATGACCCGAGAGGTGAAGTCTAGGGTGACCAGGCTCTTCCCTTGCATGATGGTGACACAGTGCCGGTCCCCGTAGCTGGCTCGAGGCATTCCCCCGCTGAAGATGATGAAGTGGTTCCTGGAGAGGAGAGAAAAGGAAGGAACATTGGACACAAAGGAAACGGTACAGTTGCATAGCAGGAACACTGGACAAAGAATACTGTACAATACTGCAGCAGGAAATGTCAAAGCAGCTGGATCTGTGTACGTCATACACAATGCACAGAACACAGACCGGCTCGTGCAAAAACAGGATTTGGACAGCAATTGTTGTTTTGGCTGAGGGACAAATTTGGGGAACCAGGTGTAGGAAGTGACCGAAGACAGAACATACAGGGGCCCCCAGAGCTCTCCTCCTCATCTGCAGCCACCTAAACCTCATGTAATCATATCACATACCATTACATGTGGCGTGCAGGCGTTTACATGCAGCGGCTGTCACATGATCATTGACCTGAATAGGTGACATTTGCCACTTGTAAATGCCAGATTAGGGATCCCTGCTGCAGGAAAACTCAAGTTCCTGGGCCAGGGATTCCTAATCGCACCTAAACTTACAGGTGTAAATGAAGTCTTATTGTAGGTGTATATTAGGGTTTGTAGTTCTGGTTGTGGGGCGTGCATGTATGATTTGGCAAGCGGCCCCCATGGGGAAAAACATTTGTCCAGTGGCCCCTGAGTGAATCGAGTTTAAGAAGTTTGTACACTTACTTATAAGAGATGCCCATAGGACGTACTTCCTCAATGGACTGACACCATTTCACTCACTTCCTGGTGTCACCGCTCGGATGTGATAACAGGAGAGGATATGCTGGGACTGCGGATGTGATAACAGGAGAGGATATGCTGGGACTGCGGATGTGATAACAGGAGAGGATATGCTGGGACTGCGGATGTGATAACAGGAGAGGATATGCTGGGACTGCAGATGTGATAACAGGAGAGGATATGCTGGGACTGCAGATGTGATAACAGGAGAGGATATGCTGGGACTGCAGATGTGATAACAGGAGAGGATATGCTGGGACTGCAGATGTGATAACAGGAGAGGATATGCTGGGACTGCGGATCTAATAACAGGAGAGGATATGCTGGGACTGCGGATCTAATAACAGGAGAGGATATGCTGGGACTGCGGATCTAATAACAGGAGAGGATATGCTGGGGTGATAACAGAAGAGGATGTGCTGGGACTGCTGAGGTGATAACAGGAGAGGATATGCTGGGACTGCTGAGGTTATAACAGGAGATGATATGCTGGGACTGCTGAGGTGATAACAGGAGATGATATGCTGGGACTGCTGAGGTGATAACAGGAGAGGATATGCTGGGACTGCTGAGGTGATAACAGGAGAGGATATGCTGGGACTGCTGAGGTGATAACAGGAGATGATATGCTGGGACTGCTGAGGTGATAACAGGAGAGGATATGCTGGGACTGCTGAGGTGATAACAGGAGAGGATATGCTGGGACTGCTGAGGTGATAACAGGAGAGGATATGCTGGGACTGCTGAGGTGATAACAGGAGAGGATATGCTGGGACTGCTGAGGTGATAACAGGAGAGGATATGCTGGGACTGCTGAGGTTATAACAGGAGGGGATATGCTGGGACTGCTGATGTGATAACAGGAGGGGATATGCTGGGACTGCTGATGTGATAACAGGAGGGGATATGCTGGGACTGCTGATGTGATAACAGGAGGGGATAGGCTGGGACTGCTGATGTGATAACAGGAGGGGATATGCTGGGACTGCTGAGGTGATAACAGGAGGGGATATGCTGGGACTGCTGAGGTTATAACAGGAGGGGATATGCTGGGACTGCTGAGGTTATAACAGGAGGGATATGCTGGGACTCTAAAACTCCTTTAAAATAACAAACCTGTCACTAAGCCCATAACTGCCTCATCATCACGGCATGAAAGTGGCCACAGAATGCTCTGATCATCTCATTAACACATTTCATACAAGACTTCCTCTCATCTAAATTGCAGTCATCAAATTGCACTTATGAAGAGCTCTCCGATACACTTAGCCTCGGGGGTTCAACTACACACCAGATATAAAGTGCAACTGAAGCCAAAAGTATCTTTAGTGTTGAATAAAGTGGAGAGGGATTCGAACCCGTCAGGTTTTTATTGATGTCTGTGTCCCCGTTACGGAGAGATGTATAAAGTCCCTGTTACGGAGATTTACCCTCCCCGTTTGTCCTGGTGACCGTCATCACTGAAAGTCTGGGAAATCTTCCAGTAGGGACACTAGTTCTGATGACCACCAGGGATTTCCTTCACTTCCCGTTCTGGCTATCAGACAGGAAGCAAAGGGAAATCTCCCCAATGGGACACAGATGGCAAAAAACATATGGGTTATAACAAGAGATGCACTGGTACCAATACTAGTATCAGTCCTGATTGAGTATTTTGCCGAATACTCGTACAAATGCTCCGGTACTTACTCCCGATATCAAAACTTCCGGGAGGCAGCAAGGAGCCAGATTCACGGCCAATCAGGAAGCGGGGCAGCAGATTATGACCCGCCTGCCAGCTTCCTGATTGGCTAGGAAGCTTGCTTCACTTGTTGCTTGGCAGCCTGACTTCCTGACCAATTAGGAAGCCGGGCGGCAAGTCATGACCCTCCGCCCAGCTTCCTGATTGGTCAGGAAGCCAAGCTGCCTCGGAACCTGAAGCCGGTGTTCTTTCGACAGAAGAATAAGAATAAGAATAAGAAGAATAAGAATAAATAGAAACTTGAACATACCCAGAGCCGCTGGATAGATACTGAACTTTGTTGACCGCTTTGCACGGGAACGGACCTGAGGGAAAAATAAAAAGAGGAAGGTTTACCATTACTTGAAAAAGGTTTTTAAAAAAGAAATTTAAACTGGCTTATATTTGTTTTTCCCCTGCTTGCCCCCCCCCCCCCCCCTAACATTGTTGTGATGGTTTTAAATATGTAATAAAAAACAAATCCAAAAAACAAAATCCAGTGACATCACTGGATCTCTACACTTCTCTATGCAGTGCAGGAAGATCATGGCTGGTGGGAAGATCATGGCTGGCCCACAGCCCTGGAGCAATCAGTGGGAGTTATGCAAATATAAAAATGCTTTGATGGGCGCGTGTCAGTCTGGAGGAGTGGGCGTTCCTAGGCAGACATTTGCATGCAGAGCGCCCTGGGTAACACCCACATGTGATGCTGAACCTCCATTATTGAAAGAATTGAAATCCAATAAATGAAAGGGGCGGGGCCAGGGACAGTCCAGCGCTAGATGATGCTGGAGGTCCTGCAGCCAGGAAAGGAGGCGGGCTCTGACTTGCTGCAGCTTCTAATGCACATTGTGAGAAGCTCGCAGTGTGCGGTGAAATCGGAGTAAGACATTTCAGCCCAGAAGAGGAGCTGGCACAACTGTGCAGGACTGAAGGGAAGGCCGGGAGGTCAGATAGAAGACTGAAGGGAAGGCTAGATAGAAGACTGAAGGGAAGGCTAGATAGAAGACTGAAGGGAAGGCTAGATAGAAGACTGAAGGGAAGGCTAGATAGAAGACTGAAGGGAAGGCTAGATAGAAGACTGAAGGGAAGGCCAGATAGAAGACTGAAGGGAAGGCCAGATAGAAGACTGAAGGGAAGGCCAGATAGAAGACTGAAGGGAAGGCCAGATAGAAGACTGAAGGGAATATAGAAGACTGAAGGGAAGGCTAGATAGAAGACTGAAGGGAAGGCTAGATAGAAGACTGAAGGGAAGGCTAGATAGAAGACTGAAGGGAAGGCTAGATAGAAGACTGAAGGGAAGGCTAGATAGAAGACTGAAGGGAAGGCTAGATAGAAGACTGAAGGGAAGGCTAGATAGAAGACTGAAGGGAAGGCTAGATAGAAGACTGAAGGGAAGGCTAGATAGAAGACTGAAGGGAAGGCTAGATAGAAGACTGAAGGGAAGGCTAGATAGAAGACTGAAGGGAAGGCTAGATAGAAGACTGAAGGGAAGGCTAGATAGAAGACTGAAGGGAAGGCTAGATAGAAGACTGAAGGGAAGGCTAGATAGAAGACTGAAGGGAAGGCTAGATAGAAGACTGAAGGGAAGGCTAGATAGAAGACTGAAGGGAAGGCTAGATAGAAGACTGAAGGGAAGGCTAGATAGAAGACTGAAGGGAAGGCTAGATAGAAGACTGAAGGGAAGGCTAGATAGAAGACTGAAGGGAAGGCTAGATAGAAGACTGAAGGGAAGGCTAGATAGAAGACTGAAGGGAAGGCTAGATAGAAGACTGAAGGGAAGGCTAGATAGAAGACTGAAGGGAAGGCTAGATAGAAGACTGAAGGGAAGGCTAGATAGAAGACTGAAGGGAAGGCTAGATAGAAGACTGAAGGGAAGGCTAGATAGAAGACTGAAGGGAAGGCTAGATAGAAGACTGAAGGGAAGGCTAGATAGAAGACTGAAGGGAAGGCTAGATAGAAGACTGAAGGGAAGGCTAGATAGAAGACTGAAGGGAAGGCTAGATAGAAGACTGAAGGGAAGGCTAGATAGAAGACTGAAGGGAAGGCCAGATAGAAGACTGAAGGGAAGGCCAGATAGAAGACTGAAGGGAAGGCCAGAGGTCAGCTTTAAAAATGTACAGAGCTCGCATACAGGCCGCTAGATGTGACACATTAACACTGGGAAAAGCTATAGAGCAGGGTAGGCAACCTGGGCACTCCAGCTCCAAGTCCCATGAGGCACTGCAAGACTGGCAGTCACAGACATGATGGGATTTGTAGTCCTATTAAGGCTTGCATGCAAACTCCATTCACTGTTATGGGCCCAAAGCCCAATGAAACCATTTATTAAATCAAATCACAGAAATCCATATGATCCCGGGACTCACACTGGACGCGGCAGCGTCTGTTACATTCCGGTTGGCGCGCTTCCAGAATTTTGGTGCCAGATGAAGCGTCCAAAATAAAATGCTGGCGGGTGTAATTAGCGGTTGGCGTCTCAGATTTGTGTGGAGATTCTGCGTTTCTCGCACAGGTCCGGCCTCAGAGGACGGGGAGGCCTCGGATAGCTCCTGATAAGAGCTCTGCATGCTTAGGAATTCCAGTCCAAGTTCAGTCAGAGGACACCAGGAATTCACAGACAACAGAAATCCTCAACCTCCGATGGGCGTAACAGATTTAATTTTTATTGTTCACAGATAAAATATTAACATCCTCTAATTAGCACAAGTGGAAACGTATGCGACCGTATGCGTCAAACTTTATTAACGCCGAACTGCAAGCAAACCGCTAGTACACGGGTGAAACATATATACAGGAGCCGTTTTGTGGTGTCAGCCCCGCCCAGTTTTCTTTTGCTAAACTACTCAAACCCACTCACTCTCCCATTGACACAACATGGACACGAATCACTTTGTGCTCCCAAGATGAGAACTAGGAGGGTCGATTAAATAATGTGACTTATGACGACTGACATCCCTCAGACAGGAAATGAAGGTGGGTTTAAGATAGCTGCTGCATCTTCAAAGGGTTATATTGCGGAGATGCAAGTTTGCAGGGAATTGAGAGTAATCAGCTTCAACACCGGAGAGGACTTGGTACAAGTGCGGGATAAAAGATAAAGCCGGAGTTCAGCTTTAACAATATGGAATACATATGCCCATAGTCTGGACACAGGGTCACTTTAATCCTCACAAGCTGCACTCTATGAATGGCACTCACCATACGGAATAGTGGAGGTGATCGGCTGGGACGTGGAGGAGGAATTATTGCCGACAGCCCACACCATGTACCCTCCGTCGCTGTGAGAGCTGACAAACAACGTCCCGCTGCTCTCCCAATACAAACTCTCCAATTGCTGCAAAGAGAAGAAGGCATTTTGGAATCAATTCACCAATTAAAAAAGACACTGGCTGAAGTTAACCCCGCCCCCCTTCCTGCCAACCGGTGGTAACAAATTCCTCCATCATGAACTCGATGACAGCACCCACAACATAAGAATTATTCACCTGGTTCCCCAAGAAGAGATGCTCCACCTTCCTGGAATCCCGATCCCACAGAACTACCAGCCCCCTGCTGTAGCCAACCAGGATCTTCCCCGGCTCCTACCCTAAGCCCAGATAATCAATTCCTCCAGCACCATTCATTCAGTGCACTCCGTTTCCTGTTCAATAAGAAGTGGTGATGGAGACCCTTTCATTCATTCTACTGATTCAAAAGGCCTTTGCATGCCAGCTGCTACACTCTGCACTCAGGTCAGGTCCCCCCACCCTACTCTCCGGCCTCCTTACCTCTGTATGGTCTGGTCCCACCCCCCCCACCCAGCTCTCCA
>NW_017307588.1:302578-302823 GCF_000935625.1 Nanorana parkeri | reverse complement strand
CCTCACCTCTGTATCGTCAGGTCCCCCCCATCCCCGCTCTCCAGCCTCCTTACCTCTGTACAATCTCCTCTTGCAGCAAAGTCTGGTCCTCCAACAGTTTCAAACTTGGGATCTGCACAAAATAAACCCCTCCTCCTTCTGTTCCCAGGCCAACCACGTCACAGGAAGCCGTCCCCAAAATCACCGTGACTCGGGTGACGCTCGGAGGAGAGCTGCGGACAGAAAAAGATGATGGTTACAATATG
>NW_017307588.1:290716-302545 GCF_000935625.1 Nanorana parkeri | reverse complement strand
TCGCCACTCAAATGCAAATTTCCTTTTTCAGCTCCTTTTTATTTTAGGAGCATTTTGTTTTAAAGAAAATTGGGAGAAGATTGGGGGACTGCAACTCAGATTGTGTATTTTATTAAAAAACCATTAGTTTTTATATATTGGGGTACCACATCGACCCTGTAATTGCGGCACCGCTTCAGCCCAGCAAAGCCCATCCATGCACACCCAAGCAATACACAGAGGAAAAAGATCTGCAATAAGATCACAAGCTGAACCTCCCACTTATCCAGATTGAGGGGTACAGAAATTCAGATACTGTCGGGTTATATTGCCGCCCACAGGAGGACTGGACAATGGCAAAAAATTAATTTGTAGACCAGCCCCAGAATAACCCTCCTCTACCCTGCATGCCTTCACGACCAAGAACATACCACAGAGGGGGGTCAGACCTGTGTCCCTCAATGGATTCCAAAAGTAAAAAAAAAAAATTGTTTATTGGGGGACAAATTTAGACACGGTCAGTCCAACTGAGGGGGTGGACAACATGGCAACAATCGCTAAGGGGCCCAACTAAGAACTTTGGACTGCCTGAGGGACCAACACCAGAATCTGAACCGGTTCAGGCCGAGCCCCATTGGGACTGCCAAGATGACCATGGGAGGACACAGATCAACCTGATGCTCAGATGTGAAGATGGTCACCACCAGAAGGATCGACTCCACACAAAGGAGGCACCAAACCTGAACTAAGGAAAAGTGGTCAACCAAAAACCCCCAAAACAGGCGAACCATAACTAATTCCTCAGGGAAGCGAAACCCTACAACATAAATGGGAGGACTACAGGTGGGGAAAAAAAGGAATAACTGAAGATAAAAAGGCAAGAAAAAGGTGACGACAGAGAAGATGTCCACCGTCTCAGGACACTAGGACAAAAACTGAGGTATGCTGGGATCAGGGCGTTATGAGGGAGTAAGAGTGATTCTAAAGCTGGCCATACACCTTACAACCATTGCACGACTTTCGTTGTGCGATGGTTGTAAGGTGATTAAAATTTCGTACAACCTGCCCATCTTGGACAGGCAGATCGTACTTGCGATCCTCCCCGGTGAGGGGAGTGCTTACAGATGATTGGAATGGTGAGAGGGCAGTGTGCGCTTGCGCACCTTGGCCCGTGCGGCTTTAGTCTTGCGATCGCGCCACCAACCCGCTGAAAATCGTACCATTTTCGGCGGGTTTTCTAGAGTGCACGTAATACGAAAGTCGTGTGACCGTACAGTAAATGCGGTCGCACGCTGCCCATACACCTTACGATTCTCGTGCGATCGCGGGATCACACACACACGATTCTCGTGCGATCGCGGGATCACACACACACGATTCTCGTGCGATCGCGGGATCACACACACACGATTTGATCACACACGATTATCGTACGATCACACACGATTATCGTACGATCACACACGATTATCGTACGATCACACACGATTATCGTACGATCACACACGATTATCGTACGATCACACACGATTATCGTACGATCACACACGATTATCGTACGATCACACACGATTATCGTACGATCACACACGATTATCGTACGATCACACACGATTATCGTACGATCACACACGATTATCGTACGATCACACACGATTATCGTACGATCACACACACGATTATCGTACGATCGCGGGATCACACACGATTATCGTAGGATAATCGTCAGGTGCATGGGCAGCTTAAGGCTGGCCTACAACTTTGTTTTGCCAATTTTCCTGCAGGCTGCAGTAGAACCCGACAGTATCTGAATTCCTGTGTCCCTCAAATGGACAAGAAAAAGCCTTGGTCGGAGTTCCCTCCCAACTTCTGAGCTGTGGAATTCCTACAAAGTTCAATTCCTTCAACAAATGGAAACGTTTAATTATTTCCTGAAGGATCTGTTTCCGTTACAGAACTTGGGTTGTATCTGCACGATCTCCTTTAACAGACTTCTGCGACTGTCACAGTTTAAGCTCCGTGGACTTTGAAGCAACCAAAACCAGATCCATGTGCAGAACGTTCAGCGGACAATTATGGCCACCTGCTAATAAAAGGAAAGCCGAGATGGACACGTCAGAGGAAACGCATTGCGACGAGTGGCGAACCCGTTTTATTGAACGGAAAGACTGCTAGGAAATCGGTTTAGTTTTTGTTTAGGTTGTTACATGGTTGTCACATCCTCAGGACATGTCGGTGGCATCCAAGGCTCGAGCATGGAGGAGCATTATGGGATGGTGTCTGGTTGGGGCCTACGTTAATGAATTATAGAACGACGATCGGCTACGCAGCTCCTTCTACTGAACAGCTGGACACAACAGCATTGTAGAGGAACCAATAAAACATGCATGAGATTGGCACGGTGCAGCCTGGTCGTCATCACTACTGATGCTTCTGGACATCAAGTCATTGAAAACAGGCTTCGGATATGCAGACTATCCTCTATGACACAACTGCTGATTGAGCATCAACATTCAAAAAGTTAACACGGCCCATCTACCAGGAACAATGCATTTTATAAGAAGTCAGAGTACAGTTATGTATGCAATGCAAAAAAATTGGGGTTTAAACAAATGTAAATATTACCCCTGAGCTTATTTTAATTCATTCTACTCGGGGAAAAAGGACAAGAAAAAAAACCATGTCAAAAATTCAGAGCTCTCCTGTATACACTTCCTGTGTTATCTCAAGGAGTCCAATTAGACCTCCCAGTTCTTATATTGGGACTACAGAATGATTACTGTATGTTGTTGATGGGATAGTGGGCGGATTCAAGTAGTTTAGAAAATGAAAACTGGACAGGGCTGACGCCACTCAGTCCACAAAATGCGTGTGGTGTCAGCCAACAGGACTTGAATAACCCTGTGCAAATAATTTTTTTTTTATTTTTTTTTTATCAACCCCTGCGGTGGGGTACACACAGTACATGGTCCTGATACAGGAACCCAATAGATGGAGGGTTAAAATACATTATAAACTAATTTAGATATTTCATTTCACCAATTTGACCTAATGAAGCTATTGAAATATAACTGGTCACTGATAGTTCCAGAACATTGCCGCATAATGTCACTAGACATTGCCCAATATGGGCTGGCATTACATATGAATTGCCCAATTCGGAGGTGAATGGTGACATTACCACATCATGGAGCCAGACAAAGCAGATTTTGTGCATGATTTCTGATAGTACAGACAAGGCAACCGTAAACAAAGACTTTATAAAACAGCCATAAAAACAAACAAAAAAAGGTCCTGCCAACATAAAAATCAGCAAGCATTTACAATGTTAGAATTGTAATAAAGGGTGCTTCAATATGCCAACCAAATAAACATTTCAAGCACACGTTGACTCTGAATACCCATTAGTAAACATGGGCAATGCTTCAAGAGTTTACATTGGCGTGCGATGCCAGCACACACAGTGACTGCACGGCAATAGGTTTACTGTGATCTGGGCCCTTTATAATGCACAACCACACTTGTATATGGGAATACACAGGCATATGTACCCCACACACCATGTATACCGTGTTTCCCCGAAAATAAGACCGTCTTTTTTTTTGGCTCACAAAAACACACTAGGTCTTATTTTTGGGGTAGGTATTTTTTTTTCTAATGTAGAACAATCCAAAGTTAATGCAAATCCAAATTAAATCATCCAAAATGGCAAAGTTAATAGGGTGATCAAGGCAATCAGCGGTGCCGTACCTTTCCAAGAGCAATTTGGTAACCAGAATGAGTAAAGCGCACTTTCACTATGGATTCCTCACAGGCGGAGTGCATTTGGTATCACTCCGCCTGTGACAGGAGCCGGCGCTATAGAGGAAACATTGGCTTATGCGGCTCTGCTTCCTGAGCTACCTCACTTCCTCTAGTGCTGGCTTCGTTGGCACCGCTGATTCTCTCATTCGGCGCTTCAAGTTCCCCCTTATGCCACCACCGGCCCTGGCAATGGTCACAACTAGGTCTTAATTTCAGGGTAGGTCTTATATTTTAGCAATTCCAAAAAATGGTACTAAGTCTTAATTTCAGGGTAGGTCTTATTTTCGGGGAAACAGGGTATATGTATGCAGTTTATTTTAAATGCTACATCACTCCTAATTTGCGAAGCCCAATTGAACGGTCCGTTTAAATGTGCTGCATACATTCCAGGTGCATCCAAACAGAGAATAAAGCGTTATAGTTCCTTTTCTTTAGAAAGCAGCCGCAGCCCGAGTAGAAAAGCCTGTCACCTGCCAGCATGCTGCACAGAAGGACCCTTGCCCTCTGTAGGGAAGCAGTGGTCTCTCTGCAGAGGTCAGACACCCCACCCTGCCATTCAGAGCCATCTAACCAGCAGGATGCATGAGCTCTGACCATTGCATAGCTATAGGTCTGAATCAGCACGGGGTTGTGTGAGACTTCTGCAGAGGTCAAACACACCCCAGCCAATCAGAGTTAGAGCTCTCTACCCAGCAGAACACATGAGCTTTTCCGATTGGAGAGCTATAGGTCTAAAATCAGCAGGGGGAGTGTCAAACCTCCACAGAGAGACCACTGCTTCCAACGAAAGCAAAGGCTCCTTCTCTGCAGATGTTGGCAGGGAATAGGCTTCTCTAGAAGAAAACCAACTGTAAAACCTTGCACACCTTTGTTTTCATGCACATGTAAGGGGGGGGAATTTACTAAGATGGGAGCAGCTGGCAACCAATCAGCTTCTATTTTTCATTTTTAAAGCTTAACGGAACAAGATAAAGATGGAAGCTGATTGGTTACTATGCACAGGCGCTCTAGAATCTGTCGCTCCAGTAAATTCCCCTCAATATATTGATCAGATTGAAGCTAAATTTTAACTTGCCATGATGTTCATATTCACGCAGAAGACACACACACACACACACTTCAGAAATGGTACTTATATGGGTATGAAATAGCCACACATTCACAGAGCAGTCGGTCCTAGAAACAAAAATTGGCTGCTTTCAAATCAAATGGGATCCAGTTGCCTGCTATGGGTTACTGATCCATGGTGCCGCGGCAGTCAGAGCTATGGAAGGTACCTCAGTGTCTAATGAAAATCAATGGCTCTGCATTAGACATGACGCCTTAGACCGCCGGGAAGAAGAGGATTTGGGGACCGGTGAAGCAGTCAGGCAGGACTGAGGATCAGGTGAGTATATCTGCTCTATTTGAGCACCCGCTAGACAAGACAAACACTTAACCCTTGCAATGCCGGGGTAGCCCCACTACAGGGGTAAGTTTTTACTTTAAGCCGTTACTGTCATTAAACTCTTTTATGCCAAGCTTCTGGGTGTCAGCGTAGCTGGCATCAGGAATTTGTGTCACGCACCCACTTTCAGCAACCTTGCATTTTAGGATGCATAGTCCCTTTAATGCCATGAAATGACACTGAAGAATACATGCTCTATGGATGGAAGGTAAATCTGTGTCAGTAAACTGGAGGAAAAGTAAATGATACCAAAACACCAATTAGAGAATTAGCATTAATACAAAGAAAATGATATATCGTGCTTCCCAATCATCCGTGGCATTTAAGTTTGGAAAGGTCCCACCTTCCACCAGAGTGACCCTCTTCCTCCTCACGCTTGTATACTGCCCGCCCTCAAGCCGTGCCATCTGCACCATCAGGACGATACCGGAAGGGCAGGCGCTCACAGCGGCCAATCAATTTATATTTGGCAGAACGACCATAAATTCTGGTTATGGTGTCCATATACTGCTCTATGTACTCAAGAGCCACTGTGCTCTATAATACTGAAGGACTATAGGATGCCACTAGATTTAATATGATCCAAGTCTTCTACTGCTGAATGAAAGATTGGACATGAAAGAGGTCTTGGTTTTAGAATTGGAAAGAGTTAAATCCTTATGGAGGTTACCTTTTGCTCTCTGTGCCCCATTGGAGAGAATTCTTCACTTCCTGTCTAGGAGACATAGGGGAGAAGTCCTCTCACATCCTGCTAAATGATGGCAACTTAGCTCAGTGGTCATCGGATTATTGGTCCACACTGAAACATTTCCCCTCACCTCATGCTCTGGTGACAACTCCAAACATTTGGATTTCCCATCACTTTCAGTGTTGGTGACAATCGTCACCAGGACAAAAAGCGGTGAATGTCACAGACGGCAAAAAGAAATTTGGTAGAGGGACTAAACCGCGCCCATTACAAACACTTTGATGTTAAAGCCAACCCATCCTGACCCCTCCTTCCCACTTGCTTTCTAGACTCCTCTGTAGCACATCTGCAATGCACTATCGCCACCAGATGGTCCCGGGAGCGTCAGAATTTCCTATGCTCCTCAGCTCCATCTAGTGGCGGTAGTGCAGTGCATATAGCATCAACCCGGCATATAGTTTATAAATCATCCCCTATGTCTGCACTTAGACCACACAGCTTCATTGTTTAGGAGGCACCCCGGCTGCTTGCATGCCATTTAAAAAAAAAAAATCAGCTCAGCCACAAGCGTGAGAGAGAAAGAAGGGGAGTTTGAGTACTTAGCGCAGTCGAACCCTTGCCGGCCTGGTAGGATGAAGCTCCTGGTTTCCTCGAGTTGGGAGCAGCCATCTTTCTGCTGCAGCTCCCATAGGTGGAGAGTGTTATCATCCAGCAGGGACAGGAGACGACCCTGGAAGGCAAAACGAGAAGTTACTGTACAACAAATTGGCTTCCAAAGAGCTTAGGACAACGTTTTTTATTGACAACTGCGCTCCCTGTCCAGGTGACAACCGCGCCTATCTGAAGTTAAGCAAGCTGAACCCCCCCCCCACACACACACTGCAAGGGTTAAATGCTCATTTTTGTCCAGGGGGAAACATTAAAAAAAGAAGAAGTTTTATACCTTATCCCCCAGGCACCTCCACTGCATGCTACCGGTTCCCAAAGTAGCTTCTCTTCAGGACTCCCTGCGGCCCGCATACTCAGACATCATCCCTTACTGTGCAGGAGCAGCAGTCCTGCATTGTAAGTGAAAACGCGGAGGGACCGCACACATTCCAAGGCAGTGGTGGAAAGAGGAGAGCACCGGCTGCCGGCTGGGCGAGGAATAAGGTAAGTAAAGCTGCCCATTTATTGTTCCCTCTGGACAAAATCAAGCATTGAACCCTTGCAGTGAGATGGGAGTTCACTGCAATTTTACATTTCCCCGGAGTTCAGCTTTAAAAAGGAGCTTCCCCTCCACGTGTCATGCAAAGGAGGACTAATTTTGGGTAGAAGTCAACTAACCGGTTTGTACATATTCTGGCTTCACGTGCACCTAAAGGCGATCCCGAGATGTGGTGGCAGCAGCATTCATTTTCACTTTGTAGGCTTCCTCCCTTTTATTTCTACCTGGTGATCCTGCCAGCAGCACACTTCCTGTCCTAGAGTGACAACACTAACTCACTGCACAGTGTGCATGGAGGAGCATAGTTGACACCATAGGACTGGAAGCATGTTAGAACTAAAGAACTCCTCCCCTTCTCCATACCATGAGTGGGAGGAGAACTGTAGTTCTAACTAGCAAACATTGCCGAGTTCACGGGACAGCAATGGATTTCTGGCAGGATCAAGAGGGGTGTTTTGGTTTTTATTTTTAACAGTTACACCAATGCTCTTAATGGTATAATTAACAGATCAGCAAGGAACGGTCGGACTTTAAATCAAGGTATCCCCACTGGGTAGATTCAACTCTCTCCTGGTGGTCAGACACCGCAATGGAAAGTGAGGGAAAATCCAAGACTTTACAGCAGAGTATCTGCCAATGGGAACATCCGCTTCAGTGACAATGGTCTAGGAGGGGAATTTTCACCTTGGTGTGATCTCCTCTCACTTCCTGTTGTGCTTGTGGGACAGGACGTTAAGGGAGATCTCAAGGGGACACACTGTCCCTGGCGCTGCAGGGCAAGAGCACCAATCACTTGACCTACCTGTCCTGGTAAGAAGTGCAGCTGGGTCACAGTGGCCATGTCCTTGTGCAAACCTGTAAACTCCACTCCGGGGGCCCCATATCTGTAAGAGGTCAAAGTTAAGGAGAAAACCAAAACGTCAGCCAGTAAGGTGGAAACAAGGACCTGTATTGCAATAGGATGATATGAGGTCAGCAAGATGGCTGATGCCACTGCTGACTAGTTGTTCAAAGTGCACATATTGGCCTCTAATCCTGAAGAGTTAGCGACTCACAAAGTAGAGGACGAAGGATAAGGATGACAGGACTTGGAGCTTGCTCTCTTGAACAATGGACTCCCTTTACCTCTGTCCTGACAGGTCCCCTTTAAAATGGTCGAACACATACAGCTTTCCTTTGATCACATGCTGATCTCCCGGCCTAGCTGAAAACGGCAGATGCGGATAATTTGCTGCACACATTTATAAAACATTTTAAGAAAAGGCATTTTTTTTTTCCAGCACATGCATTCCAGTCTGCTTGTTGTGTTTTACTCTTCACTCCGCCATTTTGTTAGAGCCTGTTGGGGACAGGACGGCATATTCTTTCCAGCAGCCCTGCCTAAGTAACTGTAGCAGCATACAGGCAGCACTGTTTTGCTTTACAAATCACGTGACATGGCCCAGCAGGGTGCACACAGCCCCGGGCCTATAGACAAAACCCTCTTTACACACCAGTTCCCTGATGGCCGACTGCCAAGAGCTACTCGAGCCAGAGAGAGCAGGGGATGTGGGGCGGAAGCAGAGGTCCTGAAAGGGGCAGCATGTGACCTTAATTGCAGCATGTGGTACTGGTGTACATCTCCAGACTGGGAAAAGAAGACAGCAGCTGCCATGCTTCCTGGCAGTGCACGCTGGGACTTTTAGTTCCTAGATATCTGAAAAGCTACATGCAGCCTGTAACTGCTCAAAGCTGCCAGGTTCCAATGGGAAAGTCAGTCCCTAATCCATCAAAAGCCACAATGCCATATATCTAAAAATATTTGTTCACTCCTGTGATCCTTGATTTGCCCATTTTGGAAAACTATTAAAAAACATACTAAAAAACAAAAAAACAAAAAAAAGTTCCACCAGTGCCCCGGCCCTGCACCCAACACCGTGTCACCAGCGCCCGGCCCTGCACCAAACACCGTGTCACCAGCGCCCGGCCCTGCACCAAACACCGTGTCACCAGTGCACGGCACCCAACACCGTGTCACCAGCACCCAGGCCTGGACCAAAATAGGGAATTTGTCCCAACCAAATGCCATGATGGTTAGGAAGTGGTATGGGGTGACAACTGTCTCCCAAATTTAGCTCCTGTGTTGTCACCATGTCACATGCACCCCATCGGGAGACTGCTTACAGCCATGCTGACATGTTGCACAGGCACGTTCCACTGAAAAAGGAAGCCAAGGCAATTGTTGATACAGTGCTTAAAGACCTCTCACTTACTCCAAAAATGTAAATGACAACAAAAACAACATCAATGTAAAGAGCTACGAAGGAAACTACATTGATGTTTACGTCATAGTTAACAATGACGAAGTAAACAACTACAACAATGTAAACAAGGATGCAAACAACTCGGAAGTAAACAATGATGTAAACAACGATGTTACATAGGTCTTTATTCAACCTCAAATACTAAGTCCATCAAGTCCAACCTATTGCTGATGTGTGCGTATGTATAGGTCCATGTATCATCTCGTTCTTAAGAGTACCTGTACCCCTGTATATTACAGGCTCTCAGGAAATCAATCGTCCAAAAGCTTCTTGAACGATTCCACACTCTTAGCTGAAATCACTTCCTGTGGCAGCCAGTTCCAGACCCTAACCACTCTAACTGTGAAGAACCCCCTTCGCCCCTTATGCTGGAATTTTTTTTTCCACCAATTTTAGGTGGTGGCCTCTAGTCTTTGTTACGGAGTTAATCGTAAAGAGTTTGTGGCTAATGTTGCCTTTACCATTGATCATCTTCTACATGAAAATCATATCCCCCCTTAATCTCCTTACTTCCAACGTGAACATGTTTAAATTTAGGTACCTTGCCTCATAGCTATGGTCCTCCATTCCCCTAATTAGTTTGGTTGCCCTCCGCTGGACTCTTTCAAGATCAAGGACATCCTTTCTGTGGACTGGTGACCAAAACTGGACCGCATACTCCAGATAAGGCCGAACCAGTGATCTATAAATTGGCACAATTATAGACTTGTCTCTGCAATACATCCCCTTCTTAATACAGGACAGGACTCTACTTGCTTTGCTTACGGCAGCCTGGCACTGCAAGCTATTCTTCAATCTGTGGTCTACAATGACCCCCAAATCTTTTTCTATTTCCGACTTCCCTAGTGGCATACTCATGATTGTATAGCCCATTTGCTTATTTTTAATCCCAAAGTGCATTACTTTGCATTTATCGACATTAAACCTCATCTGCCATATATTCGCCCTCTCCCCCATTTTATCCAGGTCCTCCTTTAATGTTATACTGTCTAGGTCCGTTTCGATTACCCTCCTAATTTTGGTATCATCAGCCAACACTGAAACATTGCTATTCACACCCTCCCCGATGTCATTAATAAAAAGGGTGAACAGTATGGGTCCCAGCAGAGAACCCTGAGGCACACCGCTCATGACACTAGCCCAGTCTGAAAAGGTGCCATTTACAGATACCCTCTGGACCCGGTCCCGTAGCCAGTTCCACGTACACACCATTCCATCTATGCCCATGGATCTCAGCTTGTGTAGTAAGCGTTTATGTGGTACCGTATCCAGATATACCACATCCACCGGCCTCCCTCCATCCAGATCTCTACTTACCCCCTCATAAAAAAAAGTTAGCAAGTTAGTCTGGGAGGAACGGTCTTTCCTGAACCCATGCTGATTGTCATTTACTATGCCATTATTCTGAACAAATTCTACCAGATAGACCTTAATCATTCCCTCTTTGCAAACTGTAAAACAACAAGCAAGCAGATAGTTTGATGTACGTTTGAGCCAAACAAGGGACACTTCTCCGCCCTTCAGATGCATAGTATGAGAAGGGAAAAAAAAAGTAAACAAACAAAGCTCACTGAAAACAGACAACTTACAATACATAACTGACATTCCGGAAGTGCTGAGGGGAAGATGAAAGACATATGTGGTTCCTTGGCCAGGCTCCAGGCTGCGGTGGTGACAGGTGATCGGGTGCACACAGGCGGAATGAGGAGAACAATGGTGACACGGGACAGGGGCCCAGAGTCTTCAAAAGTATAAAAGATTCCTTCTCCTTCCTCTGTGGCCTGCTCTGTTGCCATGGTGATGAGGCCTGTAAAGTTGGAGGGGAGAGAGCGCACATGACAGGCCTGATCCCGCTTACTGAGCAGCTCGGTGGGGACCTCATCCCGGGCCAGAAAACAGTGGGACCAGCAACAAAAAATCCGGAGAGCGAGAACATTAACCGGGATCGCCGAGTGGCCGTAGATGTCAAAGCTGTATCAAAACAACAGCCGTTTAATAAAATACCGCTTCTCTATTTTGCTGCTGATTTGCGGGGTGGTTTTCCTGATGGGGGAGGTGTACTTGTAGTCTTCATTGAGAGGACATGTGACAAAGAAGCACAAGTCGGAAAATGAGGACAGGGTTGTCACCCTATAATCCTTAATGGCAGGATAACCAGGATTTATTTGTAAGAAAATATTTAGATTGAAAAAAGGACTTTCAAACGCTTGTATGAGATTTTACATGCAATTTAAGGAACTACTTGACGGAATCTGGAAAGGAGGATATGGTCTGAATACAGGAAGTTTTAGCAGTCACTAATTACCAGATAAAAGAACTCCACTTCCTTCCAGTAATAATAAAAGCCAAAACGCAGTCTGTGACCCCCACACTCCCCCCCCCCCACACCATTTTGACATCT
>NW_017307588.1:277184-290608 GCF_000935625.1 Nanorana parkeri | reverse complement strand
CAACACAGTACTGTGCAAAAGATTTAGGCAGGTGTGAAAAAAAAGAAAAAAAAAAAAAATTAGGAAAAAAAACAAAAAAACTTGTTCCCCCCACTTAGCCCCTGTGTGATGGCAATAAAGTTAACAAGTCCCTATGTGATAGCGCTTGAAGGGGGCAGGTTCCCTTTATGGAACCTGCCCTCCAATACAGAAGCAGTGCTCCATCTTCTGCGCAGCCTGGCGTTTGAGAGCGAAGACAGGATGTGCTGCGAGTGCGGCGTTCCTGCGTCACCGATCACACAGAGCAGATCGGAGAACAGACGTTCTCCGCTCTGCTCCCCTCTCCAACCCGAAATCATTGCCATGGTCCCAGGCACCCCAGAAGAGCAGGAGGCCAGAGGAAAAAAACAAAACAAAACCACCACACACAGATTTTCTGGGTGTCAGGAATTCTGCACCCCTGCAATGAGGACACCAGGTCAGGTGACAACTGTCCATGTGGGGGATATTCTCTTGCTTTCTAGAGATTGCCTAATTTCCTGTTTTATCTCCGAGACAATAATAAATAAGATAGAGGTCCTTAGGTCAGATCTCACATTATTGAGAACAAAAAAGAAAACAACAACAACCACCTTTAAGCCCTCGTTCACACCTGAACGTTTTGTAGCGCGTTCTACGCTCGACGAACGCTCTACAAAACGCTCAAAAATATAAATCCCATTGTATTCAATGGTCTCGTTCCCACCTTGGCGTATTTCCGCCCGTCCCTAACGCGCTACAAAACGGCCCACGCCTGAAAAGGTACAGGTACTACTTTGGGCCGTTTTGTTGCGTGTTTCCATTGGGATACAGCCAAGTAGCCTTCGGAAACACGCAACTTTTTTTACCGCGAATCGCGGTTAAAAAAACGCGTGACAGAGGCGCATATGCAATACGCCTAGGTGTGAACGAGACCTAAGTCAACTACCAGGAACATTCCGGCTCAATTGAAGATGTACGTACTTTATATGTAACACACACACCTCCGATTGCATCATGGGAATATTTAAGTTCCTCTTTCAAAACGATCACATACCAAGGGGATGGAAGGTGCGTTATATATAATTATAGAATGTAGTGTGCGTTTGTGTGTGATTGAGATACACACAGTTTTGGGACACCTGCCTTTACATGAACTATTGCAGGACAAAAAGGGACGGTGACAGCAGATTCAGGATAGGAGAGGATTGCAAATAAATCTACTCACAATGGTTTTATGGTTGTTCCATTTATATAGTTGTATATCATTCTTTTGAATATGTAGCAATGTTATTGCTTTACGAAAAAACTTGTATAGGCACCTTAAAACCCCTACCCTTTATCTATTTGTTTACTTGCCTGCATGGGCAGTTACCGCGCACTTGGTTCTGCATGGGCAGTCACAGCGCACTTGGTCCCGCATGGGCGGTCACCGTCAACTTTGCCCTCAAATGTGAAAAATTGACAGGGTCTCTTTAAATGGCCTCATTCCATAGGGACCAGAAAGCCACCTTATTCTACAACTCTGGTCCCGCATGGGCAGTCACCGCGCACTTGGTCCCGCATGGGCAGTCAACGGCAACTTTGCCCTCAATGTGAAAAATTGACAGTGTCTCTTTAAATGGCCTCATTTCACAGGGACCAGAAAGCCGCCTTATTCTACAACTCTGAAAGTCAGCAGAACATATAAGCCAAGACAGTGCCGTCCGTGCAATCATAGGCTGACACTGTGACCAGTACAGCTGCACAGACACAATCCTCCATTGTCAGAGAGAACTCTTACACAGGAGGTCTGATCCAATACAAAAAGGCAGAACATAAGTTTTAACATATGGTGGAAACTTTTGTACACACCACATTAATCTCCTTTCCTTACCAGAGAAGAGCAACCAATACGCAAAGAGCAACAGTTCACCCCAACACAAAAACCCTTCCTTCACCCCCATACGGCCATTATAAAAAAAAAAAAAAAAAAAAAACCACCACACCTTCCGTCAGCAGAGGTTACATGAGAACACGGAAGACCCCGAACCGCACCATGGCATTATGGGAGATACATTTTATTTTTCATAGTTCAGATGAGGTGTATTGAGCACAAACTCAAAAATCACCCAAAAAAGTGGAGATTTTGCTTTGCTCCCGATAACAAGCGGAGCAGTGAAGGAACAAAAACTACCCAATACTTCCTGGTATAAAAAAAAAAAAAAAAAGAGCATGTGACTCATTCCAGGATTCAGCCCAGCCTTGTGGGTGAAACCAATGAGGAGGAAGAGGAGGAGGTCCCAGGCGAGGACTCCATGTCGTCTGTCTTTATTAAATAAAGCTTGATCTGCTTTTTGCTGGATTCTCTAGCAAACAATGGCCCTCCAGCTGTGGTGCAATTACAAGTCCCATGAGACATCCCACAAGAATGACAGCCACAGGCATGACTCCCAGAGACAGATGCATGATGGGATTGGAAGTTTCACAACGGCTGGAGTTTGCTCACCCCTGTTCTAGCAGTTTGGGGCATTGGACGAGGTCCTGCGGTGCCCGGCTCCTGGGGTCGGTGCCCGGCTCCTAATTACCCACCAAAAATTAAAAATTGGGTCCTTTACCGCCCAACTTATAATAGGAAACGGGTCGGTACCATGAATAAGCTGCAGTAGAAACCAGTGCATGCACATATCACCTACCCCCCTACTGTATAAAAAGGTAGGACCCATCTTACTCCTCCCCCCACTTGTCTGCAGCAGATTGCTTGCTCCAAAGTGCATGTTAATTCCCCTGGGGATATATCATCTTAATGCACAACAGAAGCCCCTTAATTAACTAATTAATGTCCTATTTCCCTTTAATACCCCCGCCGTCTATCTGCTAATCCCCGGCCGCGGTCCTCGGCGCTGCTCCGTCTCAGAGGAGGGATTAGCTGTGAGAACAGATTGCGGAGAGTCTATCGGAAGGTGTTAAACCTCCCTCAGGAAAACAGACATAAAAAACAGTTACTTGCAATGCACGGGGCCCCCCCGAGGTGTACAAACATCCATTATAGATACCGTCACACGATGCCAACTCCTTAAAGGAGAACTCCTGCCTATACAAAATATTTCTACATGGCAGAGATAGTAACATATTTATGAAGGCAGTGTGACTGCATATAGGCAAGTCAGATGCTGTCACAACGCTAGACCAGGGGTAGGCAAAGCTGGCACACCAGCTTTGCTGAAATGACAAATCCCATCATGCCTGTGGTTGCCCGAGTCTTGCAATGCCTCACGGGACTTGTAGATCCAGAACAGCTGGAGCGACCAATTTGCAAGCCCTTAATCTAATGCAAAGTGAAGGAAGCCGCAGGTATACAGATGCTGTCCTAGGCAGATCCCAGGCTGCAAAAAAAAATTCTCCGGAGACCCTGACCGGCATCGCCATGGCAACCGGCACTCGAAGCGCTCAGCTGGACAACAGAGAGGGCAGCCACACTCCATCCCTTTGTGCTGGGACAGAGAGGAGCTATTCAGGGGAACGTTGCTGAGAAACACCAACAAATATTCTCACCCCCTCCGGCAAGATCCATCAGCCTACAAAAGGCGCTAAACCAACAAGATGCTCCTGCAAGGAACAAAAACAACATTCACAATTGTAATACATTCAGATAAACTTTAAACGAATAACTGGAAACATAAAATATGTTTAGGCGGACCGACCCTTTAACGCACAGAGGTTATTAATAAAATGTCTCAGGGCAATTTAGGCAGACTTAGCATTTGCAACACTACAACTAATTTGCATATTCAAATAACTTTATATTTTGCATAAAATATATATTTTTTTCAATATTTTAACAATGCAACTGTATCCGACAATCACAATATTAAGCACATGGCAAAATGACCAGTGCGGCCTGAAGGTGGCAGTGTTTATCTGTTTTTAGTTTTTAAATCAATGAAACCTCCAGCCTGCATGTGGTCATGTCAGAACTGACCTAGTGATCACATGATCGGGATCCTCTGACTGGTTCCCAAATCATTGACAGCCATGACGTAGACCCCATTATTGCACATGCATGTGACTGTTCAAGGCAGAGAATCATTTAAGTGATTTCAGCACCAACAATGTATTAAGTGCACATCAAAACTCCCAAAGTTACATTGAAAAGGTTCACCATGGGTGGAACATTGATAGAGGCCAGAGGCTGACCTGGCTGTGTCTTGGATAAGCCAAAAATGGGATCTTCCCCAATATCATTCCTAATAAGTGTTCCTGTCCACCTGGGAGTTTTAGGAGTTTCCACCCACCCTTGGGTGTTCCAGCTCCACCTGTTACATTCTACAGAACATATAATAAGTCTATCTGGGAACCCCTCATAATGGGCACAGCAGGTGTACAGAACCAGAAACAGAGCACAGGGATGGTGGGAGTTCCTCATAATGGGTACAGCAGGTGTACAGACCCGAAAAACTGAGCCCCTCATAATGGGCACAGCAGGTATACAGACCCGGGAACTCAGCACGGGATGGTGGGAACCCCTCATATTGGGCACAGCGGGCGTACAGACCCGGGAACTCAGTGCATGGATGGTGGGGGACCCTCATATTGGGCACAGCAGGTGTACAGACCCGGGAACTCAGCACAGGGATGGTGGGAACCCCTCATATTGGGCACAGCAGGTATACAGACCCGGGAACCCAGCACAGGATGGTGGGAGCCCCTCAATGGGCACAGCAGGTATACAGACCCGGGAACTCAGCACGGGATGGTGGGAACCCCTCATATTGGGCACAGCGGGTGTACAGACCCAGGAACTCAGTGCAGGGATGGTGGGGTACCCTCAAAATTATAAACAAGATAGTTCTTTCTAATACACAATGTTGCTCTACCAAGCAAGACCTATTCCCCCAGGTACAGCAATGGGAGGGGTAGGGGAGGAAAAGGGGGACCTTGTCAAGCACAATAAGAAGAATTTGCTTTGAACAGTGCATTAGGAAATCCGCATTCAATACAGCAAATCTGTCCAACAAACAAGTAACCCGATCCCCCCGGTCCATACAACTTTATTAATGAAGTGAAAAGGCTGAACAAATAAAACATTTCCCGTACGTGAAGAGGGAGAGAGGGAGAGACCGGCTCTACTCGAAACTCTTCTATCCTCTGGGAAGAATCAGGGATCAGCCGGCGCTCCACGCCCTCCCCCTGGTGAGGTGTTACTGAATGCAATTACCTGTGAAACCGAAGATCAACCGCAGCTGACGGCAACCACAGTGAGGCCGACATAAACAATAGCGCTGCCAGAGTAGATGAGAGATTAGCAGGGGATGTCAAACTATTTAAATGATCGCAGTAAACGCTCCGTCCACCGCGCTCCCAAAATCTGTCTATTTTTATTTTCTACCACCAAAAAGGATACATTTTAACGGCTCCAGATTTGGCACCGATCGCCATGATCCGCAGTACAGGGTCAAAGGCAAGCGAGCTCGGCTGGTTGGGGAAGCCATGTTCCACGGTCTGTAGGGGGGAAAAAGACGGCAACAGTTAGATTGGAGAATTTATACAGCAGGAAACATATTTGGAATACGTAAACCCGATCACTAAAACCCTCACGGAAGCATCAGGGCCCATTCACACCATGTGCGGATCATCTCCAGACCAGACCGTTTCCAGACCCAAAATGCATCCTAATGTATCGCTATGCTATTTCTGGCCTCTGTTCACACCAGCGCAGTCCGTTCCAGACCAGAAAAATACTGCTTGTCTCATTTTTGTCTGGTCAGGAATGCACTGGAACAACGGCAGGTTCACACCATTTTCTGGACCAGATCTGGTGCGAAAAATGGTGTGAACCTGCCCTCAACGTGTTAAAAGTGATATTAAAGTCAAAGTGTTAATATATTTCAAATGCGGATTAAAAATCACTTACAATGGATGCTGCTCCATGATGTTTCCTGCAGAATCAGCTGGTCCCCCGAGCACTGTGCCTCATATCCTGTTTTAGGGTGACTCCTTTCCCTTGCAGGGTCCTACGGAGCCACCATTGTGTGTGCTTATAAGCTGTGAGCATCTTCACCAACAGAGCAAGACACTTCCCTTTCCCCCGGCTTCCCTCCTCCAACCATCCTTCTCTAAGCTAGGAGATTGACGGCTGCCACTGACTGCTCTGTCCCTTGTGATCTTATACTGGACAGGAAGTTCAGGGAAGCCGTGCTGAGAGAGTTGGAGCTGTTCGGAAACATGACTAAGTTCTTGGGCAAAAATGTAAAGCAATGCTTTGCTGGGTGATGTAGATTTGTTTGAGCTGGATTCATTATTGATAAAAATATTGACAGTATAATACTAAATTTAATGTAATTGTTTACATTTATCATCAGTTTGCATTAACATAATAGTACCAAGAAGAAAAACCCCACACAAAATACATAAAACAAAAGAATGCAACAAAAACAATGCAACAAAAACATAGTAATTTAGTTGCTTTGCACATTACAGCCATGTCATTTGTTATTAACTGATAACTGATGTGACATCATCACTGTCCTGTACAGTCTGTGCAGAGAGCAGAACTGTGGGAGGGGGCGGAGAGAAGACCAGTTACCCTGCACAAGGAGAGAGAGCAGGGTGAGAGGTCTTCATTACAGGAGGGGGTGTAGACAAGGAGAGCGCAGCAATGACCGGTCTTTATTACAGGAAGCTCCAAGGTACTGCACAGATCTGGAAGAAATCCACAAAGCAAACCAAAATTGAAGTAAAATACTCACAGCTCATCTCTTTATACAATGTTTTTTTACACCACAGCAGGGGAGGGAGATCTTTAAAAAAATATATATATTTTTGGGAGTGTGTGTGTGCGCGTGAGAATGTGTGTCAGTGTTTTTGAGGGTCTGTTCACACTAGTACAGTGCATTAATTGCACAGTCCTATGCGATTTAATGCACTGTACCAGGCGATCACACCTACTGCGAGTCCTGGTGTGGAAGGCGTGTTGTGTTGCCACCAATTTGAATGACACCCCAAACTCACCTCCCGCCCACAGTTCAATCACCCGCACCAGAACATGCGGTACCGCAATGCCATGTGTTCCATTGCAGTGCGACTCGGGTCGTGACTTAATGACCAAGGACAAATATTAGGTCCTGAGGTTACACAGGTTGAGAACCACTGCTTTAAAAAAGGTTGCTAGGGGTTCCTTGAGCCATTGCCAGACTGACAGCAACAGGCATGTCTCCCAGGGGAAGATGCATGATGGGATTTGAAGTCTCACCACAGCTGGAGGGTCAGAATTTGCCTACTCCTGTTGTAGAGTTTAGTGATGGTTCTTTGAGACCTGAAGAACTTTTAAGGGTTCCTCCCATGGTAAAAAAGATGGTCTGCCCCTAATCTATCCAAAACTAAAGAAAGGTAGTCCTGGCTTAAGATACAGTTTAGCTGATTGGCTGCTGAGGAACTACAACTCTCAGTATCTCCCAACAGCCAAAGCAGCAGAAGGATCAAAAAGTATGCCCCCTTAGTTTCCGATGAAGGAACAGGTTCAGGAGACGCAATGAGCCATCAGAAGATATTGCTCAATAAGCGTTCTATGGAAACATGACATGAAGTGATTCAGTCACCAAAACATTTGACAAACAGGTTTTCAGCTATTTTTCTGTGGGAAGTGTCTGGCAGTTCCATGGGACAAGAATCATCAATCTTCATTAGATCAGAAGAGAACAGTGAGCTATTTCATCTTCACAACACATTCTTATCTTCCCGAGGACAAAGCAGTGTTCTCTCCGCCATTAGACTAATGGTCCTTCAACCTTGACTTCACGCTGCTAGAGCACCAAGGCATCACACACCTGGGGTGGCGCCACTGATTGAAGTGAAGCATCCCCTGCATACCAATACTTCCAGTCAGCTCACATCAGATATACAAATGTATTTAATTTGGAAGTTTAGATTTAAAAAATGGAACGTTTGTGGGTTGAAGCTCATCTGCAGGCAGAAATATTTTATAAATTGCTCTCCTGAGCCGGCATGGTCTCTAGTTTGTAGGTATTCCTCTACACGAGGGCTGGACAGATTCCAGGAACCAGGTAGCCAACACTCCCTAAAAACTCTAGCTGGCACCTAACGTTTGAGGTGTCAACGGTGCCAACTCTTAAAATAAACTGCTGGCTCTGAATTGGACTGACGGCCTCCCGAATACCATATGAAGTGGTCCACCCTGGATTGGACTGACGGCCTGCTGAATACCATTTGAAGTGGTCCACCCTGGATTGGACTGACGGCCTCCCGAATACCATATGAAGTGGTCCACCCTGGATTGGACTGACGGCCTGCTGAATACCATTTGAAGTGGTCCACCCTGGATTGGACTGACGGCCTCCTGAATGCCATATGAAGTGGTCCACCCTGGATTGGACTGACGGCCTCCTGAATTCCATATGAAGTTGTCTACCCTGGATTGGACTGACGGCCTCCTGAATGCCATATGAAGTGGTCCACCCTGGATTGGACTGACGGCCTCCTGAGTTCCATACAACGTTGTCTACCCTGGATTGGACTGACTGGCTCCCAAATTCCATATGAAGTTGTCCACCCCTGCTCCACAAGCCTTCTCAAATGGTTTGAGACTTCACTTCCACACAGTGGGATCCCATCACTCCCTGTTGAGAAGACAGATTCACCCATTGGCCCTCCCAATGCCCACTTTTAGGTTCAGTTAAGAAAGCGCTGACGCCATCAAATCAGGGCTACCGACGTAGTACGCAGTATGGGAATGATTGGCAGCGGCTCACAGTTCAGAACCTTCCTCCCAAAAGCAAAACAGACTATCCAGTTCTTATTGATGAAGTAATCAGTAGGGATGCACCAGTATATCGGCCGAAAATTGCACTTTTGGCAAAATGGCGAAAGTGCAATTTTCTTGCCAATATAGTGGTGCATCCTGTTCTCTCCTCCCCGCTGGGCGCTGTTCTGTGTCCCAGCAGGGAAGAGAGAAATGGTCACACGAGGCTGAGCGCTGCGGGAGGAGAGCGCTGTGAGCAGCCGGCGTCTCTCCTCCCACACCGCTTAGCCTCCTGTCACAGATTAGGAGAGCGGTGTGTGGGCGGAGACAGCCAGCGCTGTCACAGGAGGCTGAGCTCTCCTCGCACCGCTCGCTCAGCCTCCTGTCAGGATGGAGAGCGGGTACAAGCAGTCAGTGATCAGCAGTCGAGTGTTTGTAAATAATTGAGTATGGTTACTGTATCCTCAATTATGAATGGGAAGTGATCTACATCACTTCCTGTTCTCATGATTGTGGTTATAGTAGACACACTCTGTCCTCATGTTATGAATGAACAGGAACACTCAGTATAGAGGATTCTGCAGGATGGGGCTGCAGAAAAAGAATGAGGACTACATCTCTTTTTCTATTTTAAAAAAGGGAAATATCAGGGGTCTGTTGGGACACCCAAAATTTCCCCAAAGCCCCTAAAAGTAAAATGATTATTTAAAACATTTTTTAAAGATTATAAAAAAATAAAATGTAAAAAAAATTTGAAAAAAAGTTAGAGCAAAACATAAAACAAAAACACCACACACATTTTTCGGTTTCGGCCTGACTTTCATTTCGGTGCACCTGTAGTAAATCAGCCATCGTTCTATAACTTTACACAAGCGTGAGGTTTAGGTTGGACAGGAAGGGACAGTTGTCAACTTTAAGGACAGTTTGTGAACTTTAGGTTTCTGCAGACCTTACTTCCTTCCTGTCCCAGTGACAACCTGTCCAGGACAGGAAGTGAGGTTTGTGATTACAGACAACAACGACACTTGTGACTGAAGCTTTTAAAGCAACCTTCAACTTTAATTTGAAGATATTCAACACAAAATGATAACACAAGGACCGACTGTCACTTTAAAGCAGGGGTGGAAAAATGAATATGGACTTCAGGAGCCAGTCTGTCCAATCCAGGAGCCAGGTTCCATTGACAACTAAAAGAAAACCTCAAATGTTAGGCGCCAGCTGTAAATTTAAAGGAGCATTGGAGACCTGGCTCCTGGGATTTGTCCAGCACAGCTTTAAGCAAACAGCTTTCAGGTTAACAAGTTTTAAGTAGCGCTGAAGCTGGGAAGAAGCTGGTTTAAAGTGAGCACATACACTTTCATCTTTGTTTAACATTGAAGGCTGGAGCTGAAGGATGCTTTAGGAGCAGGGGTTGGCAAACTCCAGCCCTCCAGCTGTGGTGAAACTACAAATTCCATCATGCATCTGTCTCTGGGAGTCATGCCTGTAAGAGTCTTGTAATAGCGATTGGGATTAGATGTCGCACCTCAGTTGGAGGGTCGGAGTTTACCCAACGGCTTCAGGACAGTAGCTTGAAGGTAGCTGCCAGCTTGGCGAATGCTTTGTAAAAGCTTGGTGTACACGCAGGGTAGGCAAACTCCGGACTTCCAGCTGTGGTAAGACTAGTGGAATATGTAGTTGTGCCATAGTTGAAGGATGGAGTTTGCCCACCCTTGGTGTCCACACTGCTTTTATACCAGGCCAACATTGCCTATCCCTGGTGTACACACTGCTCCTATACCGGGCCAAACACTGCCTATCCCTGGTGTCCACACTGCTCCTATACCAGGCCAACACTGCCTACAATGTGTTGGTTGGGGGGGGGGTTAGGAGACACACCGCTGGGTACTTCTATAGAAACAAAGACTATAATGGCAAGTTACTCATGGTGTACTGAGTCTTTGTCCTCACTCACAAAGCTGTAACAAAAAGAGTCAACCTCTCACAGCTGGATTCTCTAGTTGCCCGCTTACTCAATATAACAGAATCTATCGGGGGAGTGAGATATTATTTGGGATTGATATGGCTACGGGAGTTAAAGTCAGCTTATGGAAACCAAGAAGTCAGCAAGGTGGTGTAGGATCTTGAAAGGTTTGGTGAAGGTGAAAGACAGTCAAAGATCTCCTGCTCTTGTGCCTTGATGGGCCACCACAAGTCAAAACATCTAAAAAGGTGGAAAGGAAGGTGCCAAAGCAACACTTGGGTCCACATTTAATGTATTGTACAAAGGAGATGTATAAAATACACAAAACAAATGTTGAAAGGGTGGGGTAGACAAGTTCCCTCTTCATCACGGATGAAGGCTGGTAAACAAGCTGGGCCTTACACTACAAAAAACTGTTGCTGCTTAGGCCAAACTACTTATATATTACTAGCAGCATTCACGTCAGAAGCTCACATAGCAGAACAAAAGCTCCGACCACATCCCACAGAGTGATGGATCCTGCAAAAGCAAGCCAACAGGGTCCAAAAACCTCAGTGCTTCCTACAGTTCCACCCAAACAATACAACACAAGGGTGTAGAAAAGAAAAAAAAGTGATGTTACAACAGAGCTGGACAAGTCCCAGGAGCCAGGCCGCCAATGCTTCCTAAAAATTTTAAGCTGGCGCCCAACTTTTAAGGCTCTCAAAATGTTGATAATGGAGCGGGCACCTAAAAAAGAAAATCCTGCCGGCTCTTGATTGGACCGATTAGCTCCTAAATTCCATCATAATTTGTCCACCCCATGAGATAATCTCTAGGGCCATCCTTGGAACTGGCATAATCCTTACCTGGCATGACTCTTCTCTACAATTAAATTGATGCTCATGCAAACTGCGGTTGGGCTACAGAAGGAGGAGCGACTCCATTAACAACGAGCAGTTTTAAGAATGATATCTGGACATATTACTCCACGTGCGAGCAGTTTTCCTGCTTTATTGAAGCCAATGAATGCAGTTTATAAAGTGATACAGGCGTTGCGCGCGGTTTATATTGTGTTACATGTTGCTGCCGGAGATAAAGTTTCAGAAATCAAACTGACACCCGAAAGTTGATGTACGAGCCAGCCATAAAACCCTCCCCACACTAATATAAATGTGTCTGCAGCTTAACAGAAGAGGAAACCATTAATGCTGCACTAGGCCAGCAGCTTATGATGGTTTTGGACTAAGACAGCCACCGTAGGCTAAACGAGGCCTCCGAGAGACAGGACGACATGTAGCAACAGATCCGCCCACAAACACTTTAAGCCATGGCGGCTGTCGCAATAACATCCTGAGGATTGATTACATGTTCATCCACCAATGTTACTAAAAGAAAATATGTAGAAGAAGCTTCAGGATCCAACAGTCACGAAGGGTTAGAGTCTCACTTCCTGTTAAAGCTGAACTCCGACCTTCCCTTTAGGATTGCACAGTTGTACCGGCTCCTCTCCAGGACTGAAATGGTTTCCTCTGATATCACTGCACACTGTGAGCTTCTCATAATGTGCATTAGAAACTGCAGCCAGTCATCCAGCATCATCTATTCTTTCCTCCCCAGCCTGACTGTCCCTGGCCCGCCCCCTTCATTCATTGGATGTCAGTTCTTTCAATCAAGAAAGATAGTATTCAGATGTTGTCCACTCCTCCAGACCGTCAGCCACCCATCAAGGCATTCTGATATTTGCACAACTCCTCCCCAAGAGCCAGCCCACTACTTCCATCAGGACTGAGGGCTCTTGAGGAGTACCGAGACAGGGCGCAATGTACAGCACCCTGCTAGCCCCTCCCACCAGCCATCTGCCTGCATTGCATAGAGAAGCACAGAGAGTGATGACACTAGAAAAAACCCAAAAAGGGGGTATGATGTGAAAAAGCAAAGCCTACAAGCTTCTCTTCTGCAGCAGCTGGCTTCCATTGCAATCATGCTGATCCTCCTGCTTCACCTTTTTGCAAGACACGGATACACAAGGCGGCAAGCCAGGCATGTCAATTCAGCCGGCTCCCGGCCTTGCCAAGCACTGAGGGCAAGTTCACACCAATTTTCCAGACCAGATCTGGTACAGAAGATATAGAGTGAACTTGCCGCAGTTCCAGTGCATTCCAGACCAGACAAAATAGGAATGCGCTGGTGTGAACGGAGGCCAGAAATAGCATAGGGATACATTAGGATGCATTTTGGGTAAGGGAACAATCAGGTCTGGATGTGGCGTGAACGGGCCCTAAAGACAGGTCAGCGTGACAGCCAGGGAACCAGCGACGCTGGAACAGGTTAGCTGTGGCCACGGCAGGTGGACATAGCTGACAGATCAGAGCCGCAGAGACACTTGTGCTCAACGCCACCTGCCGGCAGCCAACCCCGAGACTGACCCATCAGTTGTGAGCGGACTGACCCTTTAAAATCTCTAGCCTGCCTTTAGTAGAGCTGGGTGGCTTCAGCCAATGTGCTCGGGCCTGAAATAAGATGAATACACACTGACCGGAGGGAGCTGGACCGCTGCCCTCTCCTCTGCCGATGAGCCAAATCCTTCAAGGTGCAAGCCGAGGGATGCTCTCCTCACATCGGGTGACATCACGGCAGCTGCATCCGCTATGCATCAATTATCTCTGCAACGGTCCGATTCTAATTACAGCAAAAAACGCAGACGCTGCTCTCCCTCCCATCATGCACTGCACAGACGAGTCATTA
>NW_017307588.1:275474-277161 GCF_000935625.1 Nanorana parkeri | reverse complement strand
GATTCATCAGTATAGTGCATGAGACATTTGTAGGTCACCGACAACAGTTTATTGTAGACACAGCCGACTTTGGACGATACCGCCTCGTGTTTTCAGAGCTGGTCACATGCAAGGGGGAAGCAGGAGGCGGTTGGCACACTGGCCTTGCAGCGCTGGGGGTCTTGGGTTCAAATATCAGCCACCTTGACTCTCCCTGTGCTCATGTTGGGCTTCTCCGGGTTGGGAGCTACAGTCAGTCATTCCTCCCAATAAAGCAAAATCAGTGAGTCAAACTTATTATAGGTCTGTGAGGGTTCTCATTCATCTAGGTCATTGTTTAGCTGTAAAAAATAAAAATCAAGGCAACTGGACTTGCTGTATTTTTCTTGATGTTTCACTGGTCATCCGACCAACTTTCTCAATTCAGAATGAATTCTGAATTGAGAAAGCTGGTCGGATGGCCAGTGAAACATTTTCAAGACGTTTTTTTGTTATACAGATAACTTATTATAGGTTCAAAGAGCGCCAACAATGTATGGAGCGTCACCTCTATCACAGGACTGGTCTTGGCTCCGGGCTCGTTCACATTGGGCGAGCTGATCGCCATTGATGAATGAAGACTCTGCACAAGGGCACATAGGAAACCATTGTTCCCCCACGTGCCCGGATCACACTGTAGAGGTGCATTGCAATAAAATGCAGCATTTTTAAACGCACTGCAGTGCATAGAGCAGAACGAAATGTCATTTTGCAGCATTTGAATAAAGTTGCAAAAAATAAAAAAGGATGCACACATACGAACTCCCAACAAGCACAGGCCAGTGTGGACAAGTGCTTACTGTTCAGCAAGCAAAATGGAGACTCTGCGTCTCCGTGCTGGGATGGTGGGAACCCCTCATAATGGGCACAGCAGGTGTACAGATCCGGGAACTCAGCACAGGGATGGTGGGAACCCCTCATAATGGGCACAGCAGGTATACAGAACCGGGAAATCAGCGCAGGGATGGTGAGAACCCCTCATAATGGGCACAGCAGGTGTACAGACCTGGGAACTCAGCACGGGGATGGTGGGAGCCCCTCAATGGGCACAGCAGGTGTACAGACCCAGGAATATGGCACAGGGATGGTAGGAGCTCCTCATAATGGGTTCAGCATGTGTACAGACCCGGGAATTCAGCACAGAGATGGTGGGAGACCCTCAAAAATTTAATAAACAAGATAGTTCTTTAGAATGCACAATGTTGCTCTACCAAGCAAGACCTATTCCCCCAGGTACAGCAATGGGAGGGGTAGGGGAGGAAAAAGGGATGGTGGGAACCCCTCATAATCGGCACACTATGAACCAGCCAAACAGTTTAAAATCCTTCAGCAAGTAAAAGCGGTCCCCAGGAATACAAATTGCCTTCTGACAGAACTTCCACACTACATGCTTCAAAAAGTGAAGAAAAAAAAAGCACATGGGAGTACTGCGGCACAGAACAAGCGCACGGCCTACGCTCTGATCTCGTTCCCAGGAGGGCCCCAGCCTCAAAAAGAAAAGCTAAAAAGAAATTCTGGGTTTGGCCGAGGAAGTTCACAACGAAAACAGCGGCGTCCCCTACAATGAGGACGCCGGAGGGAAATGTACGGAGGCTTTCTTCGGGGCAGAGGAAGTTTTTATAAAGCTTTTCATATCTGAGCTATTATTTCTGGGGTTAGAATGAGTACG
>NW_017307588.1:272621-275354 GCF_000935625.1 Nanorana parkeri | reverse complement strand
TCTTCACCACCAAGACGAAAAAAGAAGAAAGCCGTTTGGGGATTATTAAAGGATCAGTCCACTAAAAAATAAAAAGTTATATTTTGTTATGGGCGGGGCCTGGTTGGCTAAAGCCAGCCATACACGGGTATAATTCCATACGAGATATGCGGTCAGGACATTGGGGAACGTCAAAGATGCAGGATACAGACCCGGGAACTTTGCACAGGGATGGTGGGAAGCCCTCATAATGGGCACAGCAGGTATACAGACCCGGGAGCCCAGCACAGGGCTGGTGGGAACCCCTCATAATGGGCACAGCAGGTGTACAGACCCAGGAACTCAGCAAAGGGATGGTGGGAACCCCTCATAATGGGCACAGTAGGTGGGCGGAGCCGGAACTCAGCACAGGGATGGTGGGAGCCCCTCATAACGGGCACAGAAGGTGTATTGACCTGGGAACTCAGGGCTGAGGTCCCACCATAGGTCTCCCCCCATTGTGAGAAGCTCGCAGTGTGCAGTGAAATCACAGGAAGCAATTTCAGTCCAGCACAACAAGCAGTATGACTAACATTTTCAGGAGGAGTGGCAGCCCCCGTACATCCCTCCCTGGCAGGTTCACCTTTCATTGCACTGTGTATGGGCACGGCTGGGAATGGGACGCAGCGGGCAGGGAACCATACGCCGGGTTCAGTTTAGGAGTTCATTGTGCGGCAAGGTTCGCACTCCCAGCTTCCCCGCCGTCCTCTCCCAGGCTGAGTCAGGGAAGTGGCACTCGGAGCTCGGTGTGTAGGAGGAACACGGCTGCACCTAGCACCAGGCAAAAAACACATCCAGTCCAGACAAAGCTCAGCCAGGAGGAGAATCCAAAACAGCAATGCGGGAAAACAGAGGTGAGCATGTGCAACCCGACCACACGCATGATCACCAGAGGGGAGACACTGAGAATGTGGTGTATATCAAACTGTCATGTAAAGAGAACCCGTCACCTCTATTTGAAATACTTGCAGCAGTTTTTACCCTTTCCATAAATTATGTTTTATGGATTTGCAATCTGCCTCTGGACTAGAAAATGTGACGACTCTGGGAACAGCCAATTCCCTAGAACAAATTGTCATAATACAGGAGTCCTGTGTCTTCTTCCTTGAATCTCGGTGAGCTTTCTGCATTTCTTCCAGATCTGTGCAGTGATCCAGTGTAGGGAGGAGAGCAAGTCATTAACTCTGTAAGCTCCAACATGGGGTCTTCGCAGGGTTTGGTTTTCAAGGAAGGGCAGTAAAGGGAAGGCAAGCGTCAATGAGGGGAATTTATCAAAACTGGAGCAGACAAAATCTGGAGCAGCTGAGCATGGCAACCAATCAGCTTCCATCTTTCTTTCATTTTCAAATCTTAACTGACGGAAGAGATACTGATTGGTTGCCATGTACAGCTGCTCCAGTTTTAGATAAATTCCCCCCAGTGCGTGTATAAGAACCTGTCAAGTATTACTGAACAGAAAGACAGCCAACCAAGTCAGCCAATGACCTGCCGGACGGTTCGGCGCTGCACTGAGGAGGAAGTCAGGGACAGGACAGGAGCATAGATGAAAAAAGTAGAATGTCTTCCCATACAGGGAGGGGGGACATTTTGCAAAACGCCACTGCAATCTTCTTCCCTGTTTGGATGAGATCACACACAGAAAACTTGGTTCCCGGTAACAAATTGCCCCAGCCAAATAGAAGTACCTGCACATGGACTAATGCAGGGGTGAGCAACTCTGGCCTAGGGTCTGGTTGCTATGGGTTACTGTACTGTGCACACAGTTATTCCCGTTCTCCTTTACTATGCAAGCCCGTAATTGCATTCAATGTTCATGTTTGGCTCTTGTCAGATTAAATCACAAGCTCGGCGAAATCCCTCGCAGTGCGCAATCTAATATGATCTGCGTTTTATAGACTTGTTTAATGTCTTGCAGCTGTATAGTCAGGGGACAAGCGGGGAAGACAGCCAGCGCGTAGACAACCCACCCCAGCCTCTCCCTCCATCTGCACTGCCGCCTCTCACAAAATCACTGCTGCATCCCACAGCCAAGCTACACCATCTGCAAGCCTCCTGCATTAAAGGCCAGGCCATTGTGGAACTACAAGTCCCATAAAGCATTGCAAGACTGACAGTTACCGGCATGACTCCAAGAGGCAAGATGGGTTTTGTAGTTAAAGCACACTGGAGGGCAGGAGTTGCCCACCAGCTATATACATAGTTGGGAGTTCCTCCAGGGAGTCCGGAGATTTGCACAAACTGCCAGACAGCAGAGCCAGGCCGGTGACCTGACTTTTCTCTGTTGTAGCTGAAGAATACAGCCTGGTCACCTTCCCACCGACAGAGTGATACCACCCTCTGCATCTCCCCACGCAGCTCTCGGCAACCCGGGATGCTCTGGCTGGCGTCACTGGTTGCCAGGAGCGGGGCAGGATGCCAGCCAGGGCATCCTAGATTGCCAAGAGCTGGATGAGGAGATGTGTATGGCCCCCCCGACACATTTTGCCACCCAGTTCTTAGCAACCTGGGATGCTCTGGCTGGAATAGGGGCGGCAGGCACTCAAAAATTGTGCAGCAGATTAGCCATGCCACTGCCTGCCACGCCACCCCCCCATGTGACCCCAAAGATGTGCCTTCTTAGGCAACAGCGTCAAGCTGCTTCACAATAGGGACGAGACTGCCAGTGGGGATGTTGCAACCATAGGATAACACTACGGTGCTTTGGGAAGGGGGGGG
>NW_017307588.1:271550-272510 GCF_000935625.1 Nanorana parkeri | reverse complement strand
CCCCCCCCCCCCCCCCCTACAGTGGCTTCAAGCCTTAAAAGATTAAGAGTAAGTCCAGCCAAAGCAGACACTTCATAAAAAAGTAGCTTCCACCTCAGAGGAACTCGACATACTTTCAAGTCTCGGGGAGCCCCTACTAATGCAAAGCTAATTAATTAGGGGGAGGGGGGGGGTCCATTGGAGAAACACTCTTTACAGTGGTGGTCAGAATGCCATCCTTACAAAATTATAGGCATCATGGCACATCACTGGCACTACCAAATGGCATTGCACCCAGAACCATGGCGGCACCATCAGAAGGGAGGTGAATCAGCAACCTCTGGAGGAACCCCCACAGCAACCTCTGGAGGAAACCCCCCTCCCAGCAACCTCTGGAGGAACACACAACTTGCATGGGAACTTGGAAGGGAACAGCCGTCCTAAGAGGGTTTTGTGGTGATATCTGTGCCCAAGTAGCCAGAAGATCCTTCCTTTGAACATGGTGCAGCCGTTACAAAGTTCCTCCATTCCCTTTCCTGAATTCCCAATTTATTCCCAGCTGCCGGATGCCTGCTGCACCTTGCGGCGGAGGGCCTGGAACCCGTGGGGCTCCCAGTCAGACTCCTATCTGCAAGTTAACGCGGACGCAATTACAGGCGGTCCGGGCCGCGGGGAGAAGATCCACCAGACATACGTGCACCAAGCAATGAATTAGTCTCAGCAGTGATTAGCAACACAACAATCCCGCAGACACTCTCCAACAAGAGAAAGCCAAGGGCTACTCCGTGCCAGCAAAACCACCAACGCCTGGCACAGAACCAGTTCACATAAATCACGTACATCAACAAACCGGGTCACCGCTCTCAGTACAGGCTGAACATGGAGGGACATTCCGTGCGACTGGACTCATCAAGCACAACGGGGATCAAAAAAGTACATAAAAAAAAATATATAATTATGATCTGTGTAGGAAAATAGATA
>NW_017307588.1:267610-271180 GCF_000935625.1 Nanorana parkeri | reverse complement strand
CCTCATAATGGGCACAGCAGGTGTACAGACCCAGGAACTCAGCACAGGGATGGTGGGAGCTCCTCATAATGGGCACAGCAGGTGTACAGACCCAGGAATATGGCACAGGGATGATGGGAGCTCCTCATAATGGGTACAGCAGGTGTACAGACCCGGGAACTCAGCACAGGGATGGTGGGAGCTCCTCATAATGGGTACAGCAGGTGTACAGACCCGGGAACTCAGCACAGGAAAAGTGGGAGACCCTCATAATGGGTACAGCAGGTGTACAGACCCGGGAACTCAGCACAGGGATGGTGGGAGACCCTCATAATGGGCACAGCCGGTGTACAGACCCGGGAACTCAGTGCAAGGATGGTGGGAGACCCTCATAATGGGCACAGCCGGTGTACAGACCCGGGAACTCAGTGCAAGGATGGTGGGAGACCCTCATAATGGGTACAGGAGGTGTACAGACCCGGGAACTCCGCACAGGAAAAGTGGGCACCCCGCTCTGAGATCTCACCAATAGAATCCTCAAGGAGGTGAAAGACCACCAGGGGGGTTTAATTCTCCAGCACCTACCAACACTGACATATCAGTTAATATCTTTCTTATACCCTCTTAGGAATACTCTGTTATAGAAGAAGATCGCCGATTGGTGGCCGAGGAATACAAATAGTTGTCTGATTTAAGCGGCACATCTGTGTGTAATATTAGAGCAAAGCTGAGGCCGACATTAACGCAGATCTATTTCATCATACACAAGGAATTTAGTTCATGAGAAGAATGTTATAAAGTCCTGAGATCCGTGGCAATAGAGGGATGGGTAGTATGGATTATTACGCTCCCAACACAAGAAAGTTATTTCGGCACAGAAGAGAAATAGTGCCGCAAACACCAAAGATGGCAGCCGGTCACAAATTTAAGTGACGATCGCCTGTCATTCCTCAGGGCGGGTGGTCTAATAATGAACAGCAGCGGACCAAGGCCTGTGCAAAAGGTTTTGAAACAGACACAAAAGTTGGAAGGCCAAGTGACAACGCTGGAGCACAATTTGGAAAGAGTTATCACCCCAGAACAACAGGAAGTACCTGAACCTTCATGTCAGGATCACTGGGGACTTTAATGAATGCAGCAGATTTGAAAATATATTAACAAGTCAAAGCCCATCTCCCAAATACTGGTAATCCCGCCGACCCATCTTAGTACCAATTGTATTTACCTAAAGCTGTGGCCATGTGATCCTCCGTGCACTGAGTGTTTTCTCTTCCTTTGTTTACATCCAGTGAAGTCCTTCCGTTCAGCGACACGGACACTCAGGCTGGGGAGGAAAGTGCTAGATAATGCTGGATGTCCTCCAGCCAGGAAATTAGGTGGGTTCTGTCTGACTTGCTGCAGCTTCTAATGCACATTGTGAGAAGCTCACAGTGTGCAGTGAAGTCAAAACCAATGATTTCAGTTCAGGAGAGGAGGCGGTACAACTGTGCAAGACTGAAGGGAAGGCCGGAAGTCAGACTTAATATAAATAAAAGTCATAGTAATCCGCGGAATGGTCTGTCTACCCTATGGAGGGTACAGGGGTTAGAGACTGCGTCCAAGCTGCAGCACACGGCCCTTTATGTACGGATGTTCAAAGCTTCAATATAGAGCAGAAGTGTGACAGAGTGCCGAAAGTTACAAATTGTTACATATTAGATCATCATCTCTGTATACGGATCCATGATGTATGATCCCAATGCATCTCTGTATACGATATGATCCCAATGTATCTCTGTATATGATCCCAATGTATCTCTGTATACGGATCCATGATATATGATCCCAATGTATCTCTGTAAACGGATCCATGATATATGATCCCAATGTATCTCTGTATACGGATCCATGATATATGATCCCAATGTATCTCTGTAAACGGATCCACGATATATGATCCCAATGTATCTCTGTATACTGATCCACGATATATGATCGCATTGTATCTCTTTATACGGATCCACGATATATGATCCCAATGTATCTCTGTATACGGATCCACGATATATGATCCCAATGTATCTCTGTATACTGATCCACGATATATGATCCCAATGTATCTCTGTAAACGGATCCACGATATATGATCCCAATGTATCTCTGTATACGGATCCATGATATATGATCCCAATGTATCTCTGTATACGGATCCACGATATATGATCCCAATGTATCTCTGTATACGGATCCATGATATATGATCCCAATGTATCTCTGTATACGGATCCATGATATATGATCCCAATGTATCTCTGTATACGGATCCATGATATATGATCCCAATGTATCTCTGTATACGGATCCATAATATATGACCCCATTGTATCTCAGTATATGGATCCATGATATATGATCCCAATGTATCTCTGTACACGGATCCATGATATATGATCCCAATGTATCTCTGTATAAGGATCCATGATATATGATCCCAATGTATCTCTGTATAAGGATCCATGATATATGATCCCAATGTATCTCTGTATACGGATCCATGATATATGATCCCAATGTATCTCAGTATATGATCTATGATATAGGAATGATACCAATGCATCTCAGTACGAGGATCCATGATATATATGATCCCTATGCATCTTTGTATATGGATCCATGATATACATGATCCCTATGCATCTTTGTATATGGATCCATGATATACATGATCCCTATGCATCTTTGTATATGGATCCATGATATACATGATCCCTATGCATCTTTGTATATGGATCCATGATATAGGAAATGATACCAATGTATCTCTGTATTTGGAACTATGATCCCAATGTGTCCCTGTATATGGATCCAGTAACACCATACCAGAGACTGTCCTGTGATAGGGGAAGAGTGACACCGCACTCACAATGTCCCGGATTTGTTTACTTTGCGATAAGAAAATAGGAATAAAAATTAACCCAGAACTCCGGAGTCACATTCCCAGATTTGGTTGCAGCAAGCGGCCGCCTCATCTGGCACTACAGCCGGAGAGTCCCAGGTCGGCCAGCTTACCCCGGAGCACCAATGAAACCCCCCAACATCCTCTGTAATCCGATACAAGGAGAAAGTCATGAGCACAGATGTCACACCGCACCACTCCAATCATAAACCAATGATCAATAATGGATGGTACACCAATAATAGACTACTGATCAATCAAGGATGGGGCGCCAATAGTAAATAATGATCAGTAATGTATAGTAGATCAATATTAATCCAATTCAAATTAAATCAGTAATGTACGCCAATGAAAAATAATGATCAATAACGGATGGCGCACCAATAATCAATACTGATCGGCATTGTACGGATCTGATTTGTAACCTTCAGCTCGGGACTTTCTTCTTACAACGACGACGACTAGATCCCATAAATATTGGGGGAAGAGACCCCTTCCCTTCCTATATACAAGGAAGACCCTTTCTAGTGACACTCACTTCTACATTATATAGATCATGGAGTGTGCGGTCTATGGAAGTTTATATATAGAGGAGACCCCTCCCATTGTTCCTTCAAATAAGGATTTCAACAAGCAACCCCCCCCTTCCTAATATA
>NW_017307588.1:265023-266716 GCF_000935625.1 Nanorana parkeri | reverse complement strand
GATATATGATCCCAATGTATCTCTGTATACGGATCCACGATATATGATCCCAATGTATCTCTGTATACGGATCCATGATATATGATCCCAATGTATCTCTGTATACGGATCCACGATATATGATCCCAATGTATCTCTGTATACGGATCCATGATATATGATCCCAATGCATCTCTGTATACGGATCCATGATATATGATCCCAATGTATCTCTGTATACGGATCCATGATATATGATCCCAATGTATCTCTGTATACGGATCCATAATATATGACCCCATTGTATCTCAGTATATGGATCCATGATATATGATCCCAATGTATCTCTGTACACGGATCCATGATATATGATCCCAATGTATCTCTGTATAAGGATCCATGATATATGATCCCAATGTATCTCTGTATATGGATCCATGATATATGATCCCAATGTATCTCTGTACACGGATCCATGATATATGATCCCAATGTATCTCTGTATAAGGATCCATGATATATGATCCCAATGTATCTCTGTATAAGGATCCATGATATATGATCCCAATGTATCTCTGTATACGGATCCATGATATATGATCCCAATGTATCTCAGTATATGATCTATGATATAGGAATGATACCAATGCATCTCAGTACGAGGATCCATGATATATATTCTCTGTATACGGATCCATGATATATGATCCCAATGTATCTCAGTATATGATCTATGATATAGGAATGATACCAATGCATCTCAGTACGAGGATCCATGATATATATGATCCCTATGCATCTTTGTATATGGATCCATGATATACATGATCCCTATGCATCTTTGTATATGGATCCATGATATACATGATCCCTATGCATCTTTGTATATGGATCCATGATATAGGAAATGATACCAATGTATCTCTGTATTTGGAACTATGATCCCAATGTGTCCCTGTATATGGATCCAGTAACACCATACCAGAGACTGTCCTGTGATAGGGGAAGAGTGACACCGCACTCACAATGTCCCGGATTTGTTTACTTTGCGATAAGAAAATAGGAATAAAAATTAACCCAGAACTCCGGAGTCACATTCCCAGATTTGGTTGCAGCAAGCGGCCGCCTCATCTGGCACTACAGCCGGAGAGTCCCAGGTCGGCCAGCTTACCCCGGAGCACCAATGAAACCCCCCAACATCCTCTGTAATCCGATACAAGGAGAAAGTCATGAGCACAGATGTCACACCGCACCACTCCAATCATAAACCAATGATCAATAATGGATGGTACACCAATAATAGACTACTGATCAATCAAGGATGGGGCGCCAATAGTAAATAATGATCAGTAATGTATAGTAGATCAATATTAATCCAATTCAAATTAAATCAGTAATGTACGCCAATGAAAAATAATGATCAATAACGGATGGCGCACCAATAATCAATACTGATCGGCATTGTACGGATCTGATTTGTAACCTTCAGCTCGGGACTTTCTTCTTACAACGACGACGACTAGATCCCATAAATATTGGGGGAAGAGACCCCTTCCCTTCCTATATACAAGGAAGACCCTTTCTAGTGACACTCACTTCTACATTATATAGATCATGGAGTGTGCGGTCTATGGAAGTTTATATATAGAGGAGACCCCTCCCATTGTTCCTTCAAATAAGGATTTCAACAAGCAACCCCCCCCTTCCTAATATA
>NW_017307588.1:261547-264947 GCF_000935625.1 Nanorana parkeri | reverse complement strand
ACCTTACTCGCTCTGCCGCTCCGCCTCCCGGACTCAAGCCCGGCACAGTGCGCGTGCGCAGCACAGAGCGAGGGCTGCCGGGAGACGTAGTCTGCTGCGACCTCTTTCTATGAAACAAACCAACCAAAACAAATATGATGGTCATTGTCTTTGTTCTTCTCCTTCTTCCACACAAAGCATTCTTCATCTACCCAGCACAAGCCTATCGTGAGTCTAAAAAATGCTGCAGACTTGTGGCTTCTGCCAGGGCTGGGAATAACTGTTTTTATATACATCTGATCCCCCAAAAAAGGACTTTTTCATGGGCAACTCACCATACAATTAAAGTGCATGTCAGGACAAAAGTGTTTTCTAAAAGCATGGAAGACTTAAACGTTTTTGTTTGTTTGTTGTTGTTGTTGTTGCTGTCAGGTTCCCCCTGGGGAGATTTTCCTTCACTTCCTGTCTTGGTGACATCTAAGGGCTCATGTACACAGTCATAAAAAGAATGCATACATCAAAAACATACATGCATACATCTAGTATGTATTGCTATTACAATGATGATTTTGCATTAGGATAGAATATGCTGGGACTTTACAACTCCTTTAAACCATTGTATTTGGGTGACATATTGTCACATTGCTGCGTGATACAACATTTCCTGTTGCTGAATAATATATTATTATTCCTGGGTGACATAATATTCCATTGCTGTTCCATATTACCTATTGCAGGGTGATGTGCTGTTGCTGTACGATATAATAAGTGATATGAAATGCTCTTGCTGCATGGGACCTCTCGTCCGGAAGATACCATCTGATGGAACCGGGTGATATAACAGGCCGTTGGGAGATAAAGTCTTCGCTGGGTCTGTGCCATCAGCAATCATGTTATTGGGATATGTTACAGGCACTCTACACCCCTAGCAGTGCGGTGACTTTTCCAGGCTCAGTCTCTGTCCTTTAAGCCACGCCCACAAGTGGTCACATCACCTCTTATCATTTACCTGGTTGGAAGCCGAGATGGCCAGAGATCCCCCTGGAGTGGAGCACAGGGAGTGAGAGGGGGCAGAGTGGCACGGGTGGCAGGAGTCTAGTTCTCGGAAGCTCACTTCCTACCCATGTGTTGGTCTTTAGTGGGGCTTACATTTTGGGCTTGGAGGGAGCCCAGCGTTGGGCTTGGAATGGGCACACATGTTGAGCTAGATAGGGGCTCATGTGTTGGGCTTGGAATGGGCACACATGTTGAGCTAGATAGGGGCTCATGTGTTGGGCTTGGAATGGGCACACATGTTGGGCTAGATAGGGGCTCATGTGTTGGGCTTGGAATGGGCACACATGTTGGGCTGGGAGGGGGCCCACGTGTTGGGCTTGGAAGTGGCATACAGTTTTGTGTGGGAGAAGGCTCACATGTTGGGCTGGGAGGGGGCACATATGTTGGGCAGCTTTGAGAGGACACGCGTGTTCAGTTTGGAGAGGGCACACGTGTTGGGCTTGCAGGGGGCACATATGTTGGGCAGGGAGAGGACCTACGTGTTGGGCTTGGTGGGATCCCACATGTTGGGTTTGGAGGGGGCTGGGAGGAGGAGAACAGCCCAGGGCCCAATCCACATCACTACTGACAGCTATACATCACAAACAGGACAAAGAATGCCCTGCCGCCACTGATTGGGCCTGGGGTGGGGGGTCACAGTTTTGAGTAGGGCTTGGGTGAATTCTGCCCGAGTTCAGGAGAAGGAACCAATGGGAGCTGTGGGGAACCCCCAGCAGTCGGCAGTTCCGGGATTATAGGATTATAGCGACAGGATCCCCTTCTAATCCTTTATGTATCTTTATATAATCCATAGGAATCATATTCAGTAAGCCTTTCACAGTGTCACTGAGTAGGACTGCAGCCTCCTGTTATATGATCATTTTCTAAGCAGCTGTCCTTTAGAAAAGCCGCCAACAACTACATTATACTTCCACAGGCTCGGCTACACAAGGCAACTGGCAAGCATAGGGACCCCCGGCAGCCAGACAAGATGAATGCCAGTGTGACAAGTAGGGCAGATATATGTGTTAAGCCGCGTTCCCCGAATTGGTTTAATTGCAAAATGTTTGCGTCTCATTGAAACCTTTTCCTCCATACGATAAGCCACATTCATTTTATTTTGCCTGAGGGCTTCTTTCTCAAAATTGGGGCCTCCAAATCTGTGATGTGAACCTCGGCCCCTCAGAAAAAACAAAAAGTGATGATTTCCCCCCCTGGAGGGGCCGCGTTCCCAGAAATGAGGCCGAAATGTTGACAGGCGCTGTAGTCATCAGTTGGCCCGCCACCTAATGGGCCTCGGGTGCGTGATGGGGGCCGCTTGGCTTGTTCCTGGCTCGGCTTGATTAGAGAATGAGGACAACGCGTTTCCAGTTCACGGACTGCTGAGGACCCGGCGGCCCATTCACACTGTCACGGTGGGAAATTAATGGAAAGTATGTGCTAATTGAGCGCTGTGTGTTGGCAGCACTAATGAGAGGATTTGCACGTTACAGGCTGACTAAGCGGGTAAGAATTTGCAGGCTAAGCTACGAACACACGCCGGACTTATAGATACATGTTACATTAGAGCCCCAAATTAAAAAAATTGGGCCCCAGGAAGTGTTCAAATCAGAAAAAAAAACCCAGTGTTGCCTGCAGTTACACCTTCCTACCACTAGGTGTCCTCAGTCTTCCAGGCTGAATGACGCTGATGAGTGAGGAAATCCTTTGAGTGGTGGGCGTCATGGACCCACCCACTGAGAGGGCGTCAGCTCAGCACCCTGTATTTGCATATGGTGGTGCATTTGTTAGAGCAGGCCTATCATCAGAGCAGATCCAAAGAGGAAGGGGACCCTGCATGTCATGTGACCAGACATTTGCAATATGCATGCAATAAATACTGTCAGGGGGACCTCCGGGAAAGGGGGGACGGGACAGCCCTAGTGACATGGGGGGGTCATCCCTAGTGACAAAGTAAGAGACCGGCTAAGAGGAGCAGCTTTGGGGGACTGGAGGAAAAAGATTTTTCACCCTATTTATCACCCCCTAGACCAGGGCTGGGCAGCTGCGGCACTCTAGCTGTTGTGGAACTACAATTCCCAGGAGGCATTGCAGGTTCAGCGGGCCGCCGTAATCCGCCTACAGAAGCACATTGGTTGGAATGTCATCAATACGTCCAAAGTTATCCGAAATCTGTTTTTACTTTGTAGACACCCGTACACTGGAACAATAGTCTTGTGATTTCCTTCCACGTGTCTTCTGACTCACATACATGTCCTGTCTGCAGAAGACATAAAGCGCGTGACCTTGCCCAGATAATAATAATAATAAAAAATGATAACCCGAAAGTTGCCATAGTTAAAAAAAAAACAAAAAAAACTCCACTCTTCACCCAAAACGGGGGGCG
>NW_017307588.1:239953-261484 GCF_000935625.1 Nanorana parkeri | reverse complement strand
AATCCTCGTCAGATTTTTATTTCTGCAAGGAGATCGGAAGATAAAAAGCACCGCTCCACGGAAAGAGTTCCAAATGATGTTGTATTGGTATTCAACTCCGACGCGTTTCGGGGACTGCAAAGGTCCCTCTTTTAGCAGGGCTGGAGGTAAAGATGGGGTAGGCAACCTTGGTACTATGGGTGTTGTGGAACTACAAGCCCCATGAGGCTTTGCAAGACCCTAATAGCCACAGGCATGGCTCCCAGAGTGAGAGGGGTGATGGGATTTGTACTATTACAACAGCTGGAGTGCCAAAGTCACCTACCCCTGTTATAGGGTATATAGGTACAAGGGGCATGCTGGGATTTGTAGTTTCAGCGCAGCTGGAGTGCCGAGGTTGTGTACCGTTATAGGGTATATTGGTAGCCCAGAGGCATGCTGGGATTTGTAGTGTCAGCACAGCTGGAGTGCCGAGGTTGTGTACCGTTATAGGGTATATTGGTAGCCCAGAGGCATGCTGGGATTTGTAGTGTCAGCACAGCTGGAGTGCCGAGGTTGTGTACCGTTATAGGGTATATTGGTAGCCCAGAGGCATGCTGGGATTTGTAGTGTCAGCACAGCTGGAGTGCCGAGGTTGCCTGTGCCGGCTCTACAATCTGCACACATAGCAGGAACTCATTTAATATGTTTTATAGGTTTCCTGATAGACATCTTTCATAATGGACGTCTTGGCCGGACAAGCAGAGATTGATGTGTTCTTATCCCCCGGGGACTCGGGTTCATCTCATACACGTCTCCCCCCCACCCCGAGGAAACTCAGATGAAATGATTTCCTTATAATCTGTTTACAGAAGAAATCCCGATAATAATGAAATCCAAAGTGGGGGACATGAAACATGTTACTTAGATCTATTTCTGGGTATATTCGGCATCATCCCTCACCGGACGCACCGCAACTCCGGGCTCAAAAACTTCTATATACATATATTCCTCAATAGCCACAAAATGCCTTTACAAACCCAGATATTACCTTGTACATGTAGCAGTGGCATCATCACCGTACTGTACTGAGCCTGTGCAGAGAGCAGAGCTGTGGGAGGGGCCCAGCAGGCCCCACCTACTATAGAAAACTATAGGAGGGAGCTGAGACAAGACCAGTCACTCTGCACAAGGAGAGAGAGCAGCAGTGAGCGGTCTTTATTACAGGAGGGGGCGGAGACAAGACCAGTCACTCTGCACAAGGAGAGAGAGCAGCAGTGAGCGGTCTTTATTACAGGAGGGGGCGGAGACAAGACCAGTCACTCTGCACAAGGAAAGAGAGCAGCAGTGAGCGGTCTTTATTACAGAAGGGGCGGAGACAAGACCAGTCACGCTGCATAAGGAGAGAGAGAGAGAGAGCAGCAGTGAGTGGTCTTTATTACAGGAGGGGGCGGAGACTACACCAGTCACCCTGCACAAGGAGGGAGAGCAGCAGTGAGCGGTCTTTATTACAGGAGGGGGCGGAGACTAGACCAGTCACCCTTCACAAGGAGAGAGAACAGCAATGAGCAGTCTTTTTTACAGGAAGCTCCAAATCTCACTGGATTACTACACCAGGTGATAATAAAGGAGGAAAGTTTTGTTTGCCTTTAAAGGTAGAATAAAGGGAATTTGTTTTATGAAATTAATAAAAGGAATGCAGCCAGCACATTTATGGACTAGTAATCTGCAATATATAAAATTGGGGGGGGGGCCTTTGATAAAGCAAATTAATTGTGCCCATAGACGGCCTGGCTGTGCTGTCACCCCATCATTGTACAGTAGAGATGGTGTGTGGACTGGTGCCGCCACCTAGTGGTCAGATGTGAAATAGCAGAAGGACTTGTTGCTTCTCATACAACCATTGCTCTTTGCTAATAAGAGAATAGCTATTTTGAGTAGAATTCATCATTAAAAGAGACATTTATAGTTTGATGGACTAGACTTAATTACTGGAGCTGGGGAAGGGGGTTGCCAATATGCAAATTAGGATTTTTTTTTTTTTTACACCAGACACCCGGAATAGTTCTGTGTGAGAGTCTTTCCTTTCTCATGTCAAGAGGCAGAGCCAGCTGTACCCGCCCCCTCCCCCGTCCATTCCACCAGTCAGCACTGGCAGATCGGAGCGGGGAGAGGGGAATCCAGCCCCTCCCCCTGTCACGGCAGAGAGCCGTGACAGGATCGAGAGGTGAGCGAACCCGGTATGTGTTAGCTCACTTCCCGATCTACTGAGCCGACCTGTGACAGTCTCATTGTCACAGGTCGGCTAGAACTACGAGGTGAGTGGAAATCACTCACCCTTTATAGTTCTCCTTTAAAGGCACTCCTGACAAAGGCAGAAGGCACCTCAGGATGAGAAAGACCGACTTAGACCCAACCACAATCTAACTATTTAATCTTTATTTTCCTTCAGACTTCTCCGCTAGCACAGAAAGATAGATTGGGGGAGAATGTATCAAAACTAAAGCAGACAGCATTTGGAGGAGTTGCCCATGGCAACCAGTTACCCTTTCATTTTCAAAGCTTAACTGAACAGGAAAGCTGATTGGTTGCCATGGGTAACTGCTCCAGATTCCATCTGCTCCAGTTTTGATAAATTCCCCCCAATAAATCTTTTACCTCTCAGAGCAGAAACATTAAAAAGGGAGTGATCTCTGGGACTGCATGGTGTGGAGCCAGTCCTCCTGATCGTTGGTTGGAGACCAGGATCTTTCGTTGACAGCTCAGTCTCGCTGGTAGGCACATACTTTGAGCACAAAAGCATGCTGCATATATGCGCCGCCATGGATAGGAGCCCACTCCCATGATGACACATACGTGCGTTACGCCAGCGGGAAGGGGGTACAATAGCAATGGGGAGATGTAGCCAGTTTAGGTAAAAACCTTCCTTCCAGAGCTCTTCTGGCGTCTAATGGCTCTATATGGCCAACGTATGTGGCCTCCCCTCCACATTGAGTTCTCATGGTTCCAGTGAAGGGTACGGTCTATATACACTGACTTGCCAAAAACAAAAGTCCCCACCTGGATTTTGGGCAATGTTATGATCTGGGAGTGCTTCAGTTGGTCAGGTCTGGGTTCAGCAATGTTATGCCCAAAAATGAGATCAGCTGCTGTCCCTGAATATACAGAACCATCAGGTTTTTCCATCAATGGATGTTTTCTTCCCTGACGGCACATGATGGGAACATTCCAAGATGACAATGCCAGGATTCATCGGGCTCAGATTGTGAAAGAGTGGTTCAGGGAGCATGTGACATCATTGTCACACATGGATTGGTCACTACAGAGTCCAGACCTTATCCCCATGGAGAATCTTTGGGATGTGCAGGAGAAGACTTTACACAGTGGTCCGACTCTCCCATCATCACTACAAGACCTTGGTGAAAAACGAATGCAACTCTGGATGGAAATACATGTTGTGAAATTGTATAATCTTATTGAAACGATGCCGCGGAGAATCAAAGCTAAAGGCAGCCCAGGGCCATCATTGACGGTGAACTCTAAATTGATGAGCCGTAAAGCCTTTTAAAGCCTCGTCTATGGACAAAATTGGGCACCAAAGTTTTTCACTGTTTGGGGTCCTCGGTTCAAAGCCCAACCAGGACACGACCCGTATGGACTTTGAATGTTCTCCCTGTGCCTGCATGGATTTGGTCTGAGTACTCTGGCTTTCCCCCCACACTCCAAACACATGCTGGTAGGTCATAATTGGCCCCTGTCTACATTGGCCCTGTATGCATGTGTGATAGGGACCTTAGGATTGTAAGCTCCTTGGGGGCAGGGGCAGGGACTGATGTGATGTAAAGCGCTTGCCCTATATAAAGAATGATGTGAATGTGCTGTAGAGCGCTGGTCCTACAAGAGTTCCTGTATGTATTGAGCTCTTTGACTCAAGTCCATTACTACATCTGCCGCAGTTCTCCTCCCGAGTAACGAGTCCTTTAAAAACGCATTGAGCAAAAACAGAATTTAATTTGATAATTTACAGACAGCAGGAGCCGGTACAGAATAAACAAATCTGCTTATATACTTTATTATTAGTGCTTATATTGCTAGAAATAAAACATCTGGATTTCTCTTTTAGCATACGGAATCGTTCAGACTTTTCCTAACCATTGTTTGCTTGAAGATATATCGTAAGAAGGACCGATGGGGAGAGGTGGCGCGTACATCCTCCTCCTCCTCCTCACCACCACCACCACAGACGGCGCAGCACACACCACCTGACCCCTCGTCAGTCCTCCACACTTCAGTGACCACTCTCTCTCTTTCTCTCACTCTCTCCTACTCACAGGGACAAACAAAAATAAAAGGAAAAAAAACCCAAACTGTTGAACCAAAAAAAAAACAAAAAAACTTTAACGTTGTCAAAGTGTTCCTTGAGAGAGCTGGCATCTTTCACTTTCAGCATATACAGTACTTTCCTTCAGTGCCATTCAAGCTGCTCTCCATCTCCAGCCAATAGGCAGCTTGTAAACCATCAGCAAAGGAGGATCAACGCTGAACACGATGGCTGCTCGCTCCCCCCTTTTTTCTGAGAAGGCTCCTCTGCTGGCATAAACTCGAACGCACGTCAGAAAAAGATGGCGGAAAGTGGGAAAGACTGGATCCAAAAACACGTTGCATTGATTTACAGAAGAGACCGCGTCTTCCAATGCCGCCTTGGCGGAGGGGGGGAAAAAAAAAAAAAAAAAAAGAACCCAAATATACAGGTAGTTCCACAGTCCAGTGACTGGGGACCGGAGTCCGTGGAAGAGCTTCCTCAGTGTCGCCTCATTTTTACTTTCCGGGCCGGGCTTCCCTCGTCCTCCCCCGTGTCTGTGTGGTTGTCCACGTACTCGTAGGGCCTCCTCCAATAGTTCTCAGAGCTGACTATGCTCCTTCTCCTTGGTTTTGGTAAAACTACAGATCTTCGGTTTTCTTCTTTATCCATTTCAAGAACACGAGGTCTGAGGGGAAAAAAACAAATCCAGAGGGTTTAATTTAACGGTCCAGCTGCTGCCTCAAACGGATTTCATACACATGTCAATCAGGGAAAGGGTTTATGCATTTATTATTTATCAGCATTATAATAATAGGGACCAAAAGGGAAGCTACTCACACGTGACAGCTCAACAGCTCGCTCATGAAAATCATTGATTTAAAGCCCAACCCTGAGCGACAGTACTTTCTAGAGGAAAGAGGGGAAAAACCCATAACAGCTTGGGCTGCAATACCTACCCTCAATCCACAGCCATATTCCCTGCAGTAGTTCCAATACAGGTTTTCCTCACTCTTCTAGGCTGAATTCCACCCGGGAACTGGGAATATGCAGCGAGTAATTCTAGAAGATTGAGGATGAGCTGCGGATGTAATACTACCCGGGGGAAGACTGAGGAGGATGAGCTGTGGATGTAATACTACCCGGGGGAAGACTGAGGAGGATGAGCTGCGAGTGTAATACTACCCGGGGGAAGACTGAGGAGGATGCGCTGCGGATGTAATACTACCCGGGGGATACTGAGGAGGATGTGCTGCGAGTGTAATACTACCCGGGGGAAGACTGAGGATGAGCTGCGGATGTAATACTACCCAGGGGAAGACTGAGGAGGATGAGCTGCGGATGTAATACTACCCGGGGGAAAACTGAGGAGGATGAGCTGCGGATGTAATACTACCCGGGGGAAGACTGAGGAGGATGAGCTGCGAGTGTAATACTACCCGGGGGAAGACTGAGGATGATGAGCTGCGGATGTAATACTACCCGGGGGAAGACTGAGAGGGATGAGCTGCGAGTGTAATACTACCCGTGGGAAGACGGAGGAGGATGAGCTGCGAGTGTAATACTACCCGGGGGAAGACTGAGGAGGATGAGCTGCGAGTGTAATACTACCCGGGGGAAGACTGAGGATGAGCTGCGAGTGTAATACTACCCGGGGGAAGACTGAGGAGGATGAGCTGCGGATGTAATACTACCCGGGGGAAGACTGAGGAGGATGCGCTGTGGATGTAATACTACCCGGGGGATACTGAGGAGGATGTGCTGTGAGTGTAATACTACCCGGGGGAAGACTGAGGAGGATGAGCTGCGAGTGTAATACTACCCGGGGAAGACTGAGGATGAGCTGCGAGTGTAATACTAACCGGGGGAAGAATGAGGAGGATGAGCTGCGAGTGTAATACTACCCGGGGATAGACTGAGGAGGATGTGCTGTGAGTGTAATTCCACCCGGGAAGATTGAGGAGGATGTGCTGCGAGTGTAATTCCACCCAGGAAGATGGAGTAGGATGTGCTGCAAGTGGAGAGCGTTATGGAACTTTCACTAAATTTGTGTATTTAAACAATTTTCCTGGAGTTTTGCTGTAATTGCAAAGCTCTATTCCCACATTGGAGGGTGGGACCATTGAGGACCTCCAGACACTGGGACTTCAAGCCATTTGTTTCCCCTATTCATGTAAACTGAAGGAAGGTTCTCACAGATTGCAGCTCTTAACCTGGGTACGCAATCTCCTTTATATCTCCTAACCATGCAGTGTAAGGGCCTCTCTGATTGGATTGTTTAGAAGTTCATATGTATGACCAGCTATATAGACAGTATGAACAGAATCAGGAGCAATCACTGACCAAGCATTGGACAACCTAAGAGTAGACGGGAATAATCCATACCTGTGTGCTGCGTCAGGATCAGCTTTGCGGTGGGAGCGTTTTGGTTTCAGGATATGCTGCTTGTTGTTCCCAGACAGTTTTTCAGGGTGATAATTACCACTAAGGGCCTTTTCCAGGCGTGGAGCCTCTGATCTAGTTCTGTCAAAAAAACACCATTTATATCCCCAGTGGGTATAGGCAGAGCAGGATTGCACAGGGTAAGACAAATGATCTTAAAAGCCATAAAATGAAGGGGAGGATGTTTTGATGCCCACAGAAGAGACATGGGAAGGCTGATTACATTGTAACTGCATATACACAATTAAAATCTTAGTGGATTTCCGGCAGGATCAACAGGACTTTCTGTACTTGCAGAAAAAGTACTTTTCTGAAGAAAAAAAAAAAAACACACAACTAATGCAGCCACCATACCTAAGGGCTGGTAAGCTGCAAGATACAGTATGACATGTTTGTCCTTTGGTTTAGAAACACTTTAAAAGCTAAGTTTTGGATGGAACTGGGAAGGGTCGGGATTATATTGCTCTAGGAAAGGAGGTCAATGCCTCCGTGGTTTGTATTGAATGCGGGCATTGTTCCTAGAGTGGAGCACTGACGATTTTCTACTCCATTTAGGAATGTATTGCAGTCTGCGCCCCTAAAGGGGAAATTTCTCCTTTAATAGACACACAGACAAAAAAACACATTGGTAGAGTGGAGACGGGTTCGAACAGATACTACTGAGCTGGACAAATCCCAGGAGCCAGATAACCAATCCTCTTTAAAAGAGGATTTTTTTTATTTTTTTTTTAAAGAGGATTTAAAAAAAAAAACAAAAAAACAGCTGGCACCTAACTATTGAGGTCAGCCTTCAAACTAAATTGGCACACAAGTACTTATACACTTTTCTAGGTCCAGCGCAGAATCACTTATATCTATATAACTATTAAGTTTCACCGTCAATGGAGCTGGCTCCTAACAAAATCCTGAGGGCTTCTGGATTGGATAAATGGATTCTTGAATGCCACATGAATTTGTCCTGTGCATGTATTATATATGACTTCCTGTCCCAACAACTGTGCCCTCAAATTCTTGTACAGGCATGATAGGGACAAGAAGTATAAAATGCTCCCCCCCATGGGGTCTTGGGCATGAATAAAAACAGGACATCAAATTTTACCTCTTCCCCACTCTAAAAAACAAAACCATTTGGTTGGAATTAGACTTTAGTAACAGCACCAAGTGTCTGCACGTGCCATCTGAAACCAGCACCTGTGTGTTCCGGGGTCCTCAGACATAGGTGCCATGAGGATACAGACTTGGTGCTCGTTCACACGACCCATGACAAGGCAAAAGTACCTCGTCTTGTGTTTGGGCTCTGCTGGAAAAAACAGCCAGAGCAACCCAAATGCAAAACAAGGCAATTTGTCAAGGGTAGTGGACAGTTCATACCGTGTTTCCCCGAAAATAAGACTGGCAGGGGGGCGGGAGGGAGCAGCCTCTCCGCTCTGATCCATTACAAGGAGAAACACAGGTGGGTGGGCGAGGGGGCGTGTCTGGTATGGGGCGAAAGGGAGCTGCCTCTCCGCTCTGATGTCATCCAGAGAGCAACAGCGTGCGGGTAGGTGGACGGGCGAGGGGGGCGGGAGGGAGCTGCGGCCGGTCTTCACATGTGAAATTGAATTACATGTGCAGCTACCCCGAAGGTAAGACTTAGCGCTATCTTCAGGGATGTCTGTAATATAAGACCTACCCCAAACTATTTCTTATTTTCGGGGTAGGTCTTATATTACAGAAATCCCCGAGGATAGCACTAGGTCTTATTTTCGGGGTAGGTCTTACTTTCGGGGAAACACGGTACTATTGTGTTCCAGTGGTGTGTGCTTAAAGTATGGAATGCAGTGAGACGTAGTGCAAGCACGTCATACCACAGTGAGCCCATAGAACATAATGAAATATCACTTTGACATTTCAATAAAGAAAAGCAAAATAAAAAGCAAAACATGTGGTGCACATTGGCACTGTCCAGGCACAGCAGCAGCCATGCCCGAGTGTGACTGCTGGTGTGTGAACAATCCCTTAAAGAACAAAATTAGAGCACTGGTACACGCCATACAACTATGCAATGCTTTTAATCTCATCAAGTTGCTGAAGAGCGTGCTCTGTATCATCATCAGAGAATAAAATGTTGCTTTCCTAAGTCAGGATCTACAGTGTTGGGCTCCATGAAAGGACAAAACACAGGAAGTGACAGCTGAAGAGCAGAGGGAGGAGAATGCCAGGTGACGCCAACTATGCTACAAATTCTTCTTCTACACAACCAAAAGGAATGCGAGCATTTGCCTGGGGGAATCGGGATTGCTTGGACGACACCAGGAATCAAAGATGGCTTTTCCTCATAGCAAACCTCAAAATGGTTTCGTATGATTAAGACAACAAAATTGAGGGGAATTTATCAAAACTGAAACAGCTGTACATGGCAACCAATCAGCTTCTCGCTTTTATTTTCAAATATTAAACTGAACAAACTGAAGAGACAAGCCGATGGTTGCATTGCACAGCTGCTCACGATTTTGTCTGCTCCAGTTTTGATAAATAACCCCCCCCCACCAATAGTATTTGTAAGCCAGGGTGGGCAACTATGGCCCCCCAGCTGTGCTTTAATTACAAATCCCATCATACCTCTGGGAGTCATGTCTGTAACTGTCAGTCTTGCAATGCCCCATGGGACTTTTAGTTCTACAAGTGCTGGATTATTTGCCCACCCCAGTTTTTGGCTCATGTATGACATTCAATAGCTTGTAGCAATAACAAGTTTGCTTTACAAAAACAAAGTGAAAGCAATTTTCAAACTTACTTTCTAAGTATTACCACAGCGCGTCTCTCCTTTATGTCTTGTGGTCTAATGCAGTGTGTGATTTCATCTGCTGCGTACCCACTGCAAGGAAAAAAAAAATAAAAATATTATTTATATACCGTATATAAAATCACAATCTTGAAACTTTGTTTTTTACTCAGAAACCACATTGGTCATCTATGGCACAAGTGTAATAACAGTAACCCACACCAACCATGCAGATATCAGGTTTGGATAGCCACTGATAATATATTTCCGGTTGCTGATTTGTGTTAGTGCAGGGGTAGGCAACTCCGGCCCTCCCAGCCGTGCTTTAAACTACAAGTGTACAATGCCAGTCATGCATGTAAGGCCTCAGTCACACGAGAAAAGGCCGGCACGTACAGCTCAGTGCACAGCCTTATCGGGCAGCTCCCGGGAAGGAGAGGTGCTGCGTGTGATTAGTACGCAGGCCCTCTTCTCTATGAGAGTACGTGGCTGTACGCCACCCTACGCGCAGATCCTTACGGGTGCGCCAGATCCATCCTGTCAGCGTACGAGTACGGACACCCGCATGGACGTGCAGGGCGGCGTACTCCCATTGAGAAGATCAGGGCCTGCGTATTAAATCACACACAGCACCTGTCCTTCCCGGGAGCTGCCCGATACGGCGTGCACTGCGCTGTACGTGCCGGCTTTCTCTCATGTGAATGAGGCCTAACTGTCCTGTAGTTTCACAACAGCAGGAGTTGGCCACCCCTGGGTTAGTGCACGACGGTTTATGCCGTTATGAAGGCCAATGTCTGAATCTGCCGCCAGGCACAATCTGCTTATAGTCCCAAACTGTAGCTAAAACATTTTTAAGAACGCAGATATAACAGGGCACAAACAAAACAGTTGATTATAAATAAAAGGTGTGAATGACACTGACTGACACACACTTTCTTCAAGGAGGACCCAGGTAAACTTAACATTGAAGCATTGTCTGTGGACTTGCACCGAGGTGAAGGTACAATGACCATGCTGTATAGGTAAGCAGTGAATACATAATTAATATACAAACGAGCAAACATTGCTGTATGTGTACACAGATTATAAAGAGACAAACAAACCATTATAGTGACTATAGATCTCCTGACACCATTCACTGTTCTAGGACAAAGTCTGGCTTTACATACACCAACAATGCCCGACTGTATACAAAGAACAGACATACCTGGGCAATGCCAACACAAGCATATGTTGAGAAAACTACGCGCGTTACCTTAGCTGCCCTGGTTGAATGGCAAAATATGGATTTGGGGGGGGGGGGGGGGGGGGTCACAATTTCTACAGCAAAAGTCAAGATTTGCAATAAAACGTCAGCAGCCCATTATCTCTGACTGTACTGATCATTCAGATATGAGGGTTTTCATTGTAACTATGCTTCATGCTTATGCATTTGTTTTTTATCAAGTGAGCAAATTTTAATGACAGGTTTACTTTAAACAGATCACAGTCAGGAGGAGAAAGAAGAAACAAAAGAAAGAAAAAGAACAAAAAAAATGAATATACCACAGAACTGGGAAGTATTAAAGTGGACCTTTACACCCTTTTACTAAAATCATATCAGCCTGTAGCTCTGCGTGTTATTCTACTTCCTGGTTGAATGAGGCACTGGTGATGTAACCCTGGCCTTCCTGAGAAATCTCATTTGTAAACTGCAAAAATCTCAAGACATCTCAGAAGGGGACGAAAGTTGTCGTTAGGACACTGTCCTTCCTTCTGGAGGGGGGCTACTTTTGTTCCCCATGGTCCCTGTGTGTGGTGTAATGTAGTCACCGCTCCAAGCTCGCTCTCGGAATGGACTACAAATCTCATGTTTAGTTTACCGATTTGTATTGAGATTGTAGTCCCATCACGGGAGCGAGCTTGGAGTGGTGACTACTTTACAACAAACACAGAACATGGGGAATTCAAGTAGCCCCCCCTCCAGAAGGAAGGACAGTGTCGGCACAAATTCAGAGATGATTTGAGGATCCACAGCCGAGTGATACACAAATAAGTTACATTTTTGTTAATAGTGGAGGTCCTTGAATACATGTTTAAGTTTTTACTCCTGAGTTTAGAGTCACTTTAATCATCTGCAAGAGGTAGAATGGTAAACTCATTGACCAGTAAATATTGCGTCAATCAGTAACCGGCACCATTGGCAGTGTAAGTAGCAGATCATGCCGGCTCCTGAGACACTAGATCCAGTTTCACAGTCTACAGTGTCCTAATATGGCTGCTGTAAGGACAAGCCAGCGGCGGTTCCAAATTTGGAAGACCCGACGAGAACACTCGAGGTCCCTGTCAACATATCCCTAGTCTGTGACAGAAATCGCGCATATGTATTCACAGTGTAAACGAGAAATCACGCTCTGATCACATATCGGGCGCGGATAAAGTAAACCCGATGGACCAGACTCCTACACATCACAATAAATGCCGACATTACTGATATTCAACACTGAGCTCCAGAAATATGAATACAGATCTGTATTCATCAATATGCCATAAATATATCTTGATTAATATATATCAGCTTAAATACCTGAATTTTAGCTGAAATCAGTCTTTTGCAGTGAACTGTACAGCAGGCTTGATAGGAGGAGAGAGCTAAGTGATGGGGGGGGGGGGTTCGGGGGCAACGCAGTGCAATAACCTGATATTGGTTATCGGCCAATATGTTTTATTCAGAACGGATAATTATGGGCCACCTATCAGGCCGATAACTGATATCAGGCTCCGAAACACCAAACCTTGCAGCGGCGGCAGCTGAATGTCAACAGCAGGTAATGGGCCCGACATCGCTCGGCTCGGACCCTATTGATGGCAGTAAAGGGGAGCCTCCACCCCCCCCCCATCCCACCGTGCCAGTGGCTAGATTCCGCATACAACTGTCGGGTCCGCTTCTCTGCTAGGCACTGGCTGTCAGAATAGAAAAGCCCAAGAGGGAAGATGGCTCCATCCGCGCTGTTTAGTAGGGCTGGAGAAATCCATGTGTATGATCAGCTTAATAGTAACGTGTCCTTTGCTATCCTCTTATTTGCAAATACAAAAAACACGCAGCAATACCTACATCAGATGCTTCCCATAAATACAGCAATATTCAATTGGGCACCATTATGTTACAACTGGAAATATCTGATAGCTGTCAGGAAGCGGCTTGTCTAGATCTTTTAAGTTCCACTGGGTGATACAAATATATAATCCGAGGCTTAAAAGCGAATGACTCCTCTGCCCTTTACAGCCGGATTACATAAAACTCTAATAAGGTTACTCCACAGAGCAGCCACCAGTAATCAGATCAGTCAGAACACAAAGATGGCAGATATGACAAGGAAGGCGTTCTTTAGAGAAGTGCTCTTGCTCGTGGGATTTTAGGGCAGGTTCACACCATTTTCCAGACCAGATCTGGTCCAGAAAATGGTGTGAAACTGCCCGCAGATCCAGTGCATTCCAGACCAGACAAAATGAGACCAGCAGTATTTTCTGGTCTGGAACAGAGTGCGCTGGTGTGAACAGAGGCCAGGAATAGCATAGGGATACATTAGGATGCATTTTGGGTCTGGAAAAGATCTGGTCTGGATGTGGTGTGAATGGACACTTAGGCTGGCAAATGCGGTCAAAACAAACTACTAACATTCATGCGGACTCCACACCTGCAGCCTTGCCTAAAGTTTGGAAGGACCTGGAAATAAACATTTGCAGGAAGTGCCAGCACATGAATGACCAGCCTGCTTGGTTTAATCTGAGCATTTGGCAACAGATGACCTGGCTCCCTAGACTGAACTTAAGGCCTCAAAGGGGCGTGCATGCCCGTAAAAAGATCTTGAAGGGAAAGGTTCTGCATGTAATTGGGATAACGCAGCTGCACTTAATTACACGCCGACACATGCGCACCCAAATCTGCACATCCGTGCGGGTCCAGGTGTCCGTACTTCTACAGAGACAGTGCGAGTCCAAGTGCAGTCACCCAGACCCACACAAATGTGCAGGTTGGGGTGGGTGCGACAATTATTAATATTATACAGGATTTATATAGCGGCAACAGTTTGCGCAGCGCTTTACAATATAAGGAACACATTACAATACAATTGAAGACGGTAAGGGGGCCCTGCCCGTGAGGGCTTATGATCTAAAGGGTAATTGCATATAGCTTTTGGCCCTTCTGGGGTCGGTCTTTTTACTGATGTGCGCACCGTACGGACCTGTATGCCCGTGTGAATGAGCCCTAAAATATATGTGTACTGATGAGCCTTGACACACACACACACAGCCTCCTATCCCTAACAGCCAAGGAAGGCTCCATCTTGGCCTCTGCTTGGATTGCAGTTGCCATGGTGCTGCACATGTGATCAGCTATGACACCAGCCATTTGCAGGCTCGGAAGTTTGGTTGAGAGGTGAAATAAGCACACTGACAACTAATAACTGGGAGACATTTAATTGGTGGGTAACTTTCCATACAAAACAAAGACCCCGGCAGGCTACAAATGGCCGCCAAGTTTTTATCTGTTACCACTCTTCTGGAATTCCAGTTTCATGAATAGTATCTCTTGTTTAGGAACTTGATGGGTTCCGAATACTAAAACCACCATCTTCCAGAACGGTTATAATCAAGCCCAATGGTGGTTTTGGTTTACTGGCCCCTCATGCCAAGATGATGACACTTGGCCATCCCCTGACCTGAAGCAGATGGCTTTCTGGGATAGTGACAGATGTAACACGGTGAAGGATAAATGAGACCGGCAGTGCCCTTCAGTTCATACACTCAGCCCTCAGGAATCAGACAAAGGAAGTGACGTGACTAATTGTATCCTCCTCACATGAGCAGGGAGTTCACTTACAAACTGAAATGCACCTAAATACTTGTACTGAGAAAATACAGGGATTCCATCGCCAGATTCCCAAAAATACCAGCTGCACGGCAGACATAGAATGAGGAAGTCCACTTTTTTACAAAAATGTGAGAAAATGAACTTACCGTACCCACACCACTCGGCAACCCACAACCTCTCCCTTTTCATAGCCACACCACTCGGCAACACCCAACTTCTCCCTTCCCCCCTGTTCATAGCCAAACCACTCGGCAACCGACAACCTCTCCCTGTTCATAGCCACACCACTCGGCAACCCACAACCTCTCCCTGCCCCCCTGATCATACACACACCACTCTGCAACTCCTCTCTGCCCCCCTGATCATACACCCACACCACTCGGCAGCCCCCAACCTCTCCCTGTTCATAGCCACACCACTCGGCAACCCCCAACTTCTCCCCTCCCCCCTGTTCATAGCCACACCACTCGGCAACCCACAACCTCTCCCTGTTCATAGCCACACCACTCGGCAACCCCTCCCTGCCCCCTGCACATACACACACACACACACACACACACACACACACACCACTCTGCAACCTCTTCCTGCCCCACTATTCATAGCCACACCACTCGGCAACCCCTCCCTGGCACCCTGTTTGTACCTTTAAGCTGCAAGTGCTAGCCCCACTACCTGCAGCCAGTGTATGGTCCATGCACTACACTGCAGCCCCACAGTTAGTATTAAGCATAACGATTTTATTTAGAGACACCGATTAAAGCAAAGCTCCTAAAGCTGCTGCGTGTCCCCAGAAAATGTCAGTGTAACTGGCTTCTAGCACATTAGGGCAGACTTAAAGCCCAACTCCGGACAGTAGAACCTCTCCAGGTTTATCTCAGTAAACATGCCTTAGCCTCACCTGCTGCCCTCCATTCATGCAGGTTCTCTAGTGTCTTTTGTGTACATGTCCGACTAGTACAAGCCCCCGCCCCAGCGGCTCAGTCATCAGCTCCCCCTGGCCATTCACAATACGGCGCCTGGGGCCACGGTGATAAGCTCTATGGAAGCTGGAACACCCTAGAAGCAGAGTGGGAGCTGTACTGATCTGGCAAATTCAAATTCTTAAGATGCTGAAGAGAGACTGCCTAAATTGTGGTTTGCAGGTGAAAGGCCAAGGCAAGTTTGCCGATATAAACCTGGAAAGCTTTAGACCTGCATCCCAGCTTGGCCACCTACAAGTTCCCCACTCCCCCTTGTTGCTCCATTTTTTCCCCATGGTCCTTGTGTGTGTTGTAAAATAGTCACAGCTCCAATCTCACTCCCGTGATGGACTACAATCTCAATACAAAATCAGTAAACTAAACATGAGATTGTAGTCCATCACGGGGGCAAGCTTGGAGCGGTGACTACTTTACAACACACACAGGGACCATGGGGAACAAAAGTAGCCACCCTCCAGAAGGAAGGACAGTGTCAGCACCAATTCAGAGATGCTTTGAGGACCTACAGCCGAGTGATACACAAATAACATACAATTTTGTTATTAGTTAGGGTACTTGAATGGCTTTCAGATTTAAATCCTGAGTTTAGTGTCACTTTAACCTTGTGCTAGTAACCATCACAGGTGTCTTGCTCAGACCTCCTACCACGCAGCTGTTTTACCAGCCCTCACAATCCTCTTCAAAGCTACCAGCACTCATAGCTACTGGGCTTTCTCTAGCTGCACCTCAACCTAGACCACACATGCATGATGCAATGTGCACTGGACAGCAATAGGATATACATAAAAAACAACCAGAGCTGCTGAGTTATGATAGCTAAGAGCTACTTAACAGCACTACCAAGAAGGACACCGCTGCCGGTTAGCAGGGGTCCAGTATAAAGGATTTCCATTATTTTCTGTGAAGTGTTTTAGGTCTAAACCTGAAGTGAGCATAGCATGCAACTAAGATACAGTTGCAAGCTTATTGTTATACACATCCAGGATGTAAAAGTTATATTTACATGAAAGCAATTATGAAAATGAGGGATTAGAACACCACCCTAAAGCCACCTCTTTCCGCTATACTACTGAATACAACAAAAAATGATGCATTACAATATAGAATGCTGAAATACTGCCATTATCTAATGAAAATACAATTATTGTGGGTTGATGTCTTTAGGAAGCAATTAAACGGTTTGGAAAGTCAAACCTAATGCCGTAAGCACCTGTCAAGTCTCGATATGTTATGTTACATTTTGCTCTGAACTCTATGCCACATACTTCTGTATATATACTCCTATAAGCCACGGATCGGTTAGTCCTCATCCAGTTTCCTATACAATCCTACACTAGTGCTAGCAAGGCTGCTGTGACCACATAGCCTGGTGTTCGTCCCGTCAGATGTGCTTGCAATCAATGACCTATTTCGTACAGCAAAGCAGCCTGGGGTGTTCTTGTGTCCTGTCATCAAGGCATTACCCCGGATTTACTGGGACACATTATGCCATCCTAGCTTGTAAACACCAACTTATCTTAGCAGCTCAGCAGTCTGGAGAAGTACAGGCAACAGTAGCAGTCGAAGAACCACAAGTAACAATATATCTCATCTCCTGTCCTGCTAATCTTCAATGATTATGGTGGAACTCGAAAATGTAAAAGGAACCCTAAAGGACATTTATAGGAGATTGAAATGCAAATTCACCTGCAGTCATGGGGATCTAACCCATCATATAGCCCCTTAAGCCAGTGTTAATACATACTCATACCAGACTAATTGGTAGCTTCTGAGTGATAACAGACCCAAGCATTGCATGTAATGAGATTCACATCAAGGCAGATCCTAGCTCTTTCTCAACCTTTGTAAATGATCTCTAGGGTATATCAATTATTTTATAGCTTATTAGTTGCTGTGACATTACAAATCTATCTTACAACCTTATGGGATCCAACTGAGCAGCAGCAGAACAGACTCACCCTATAACCATCAAGCTCACATCTCTATAGCTGCTGATGGGACTATAAGCACCAGCATGCCCTGCTATTAAGTCATTTGTTTTGCCACTTGAAGTAACAGATTATGTATGAACAGTTTCATCCTCCTGACCGATGATGCCGGTACTTATAAACCCACAGAAACAGAAGATCCACAGGACAATATTCTACCACCATACCACCAGTGGCATGCAGAGGAACTATACATTTCAGCAAACTATATCACACAGCCTGTGACCCCCCCCCCCCGGCAACTTGGCATTTTCAGCTCTTCTGCAGCACAGCTTAAAAAAAAAAAATTTTGGAATTACAAATAAAAGCGTCAACATTGATAAGCTAAGCAACAAGCGGACCGGAATTCAGACCCTCAATGTCGTCGTCCCCCCAGTTACCTGAGCAAGGTGACGCTGCCCCTGTGCACAGGCAAGAAGAGCACCGGCTCAGACACGCGGATGGGCTTGAACTGAAACTTGCAGCCAAAGCACAGGGCTGAGTCGCTGAAGAAGGACACTGAGACGATGGGCCGCTCGAAGATGTGGATGGGGTCCACGTGGGAGACTATACAACCTCCGGGCTGGTAGTCATTGATAACAGCGCTGTTTACGAAGCCGTCGGGGATGAGGCGGTGCTCCACCAGGCGACGGATGACCAGCTCGTGCACCCAGTCCGGGATATCATCCACGTCACCCTTGGGGGGGGGAGGTAAAGAAAAAGACAAGGTCAATGGATCAATAAATTAATATTCAAAAAGGTGCAACTGGTAAGAGTTATTGTTACAAGTGCAAAAATACAGCGGAAATACAGCGGGCCTTCCAAGAAAATGCAAAACCTTCATGAGTAATATTAAACTTACAAACTTTCTAGTAACGAATTTGGATCAAACAAATGTACATTGTCCGGCAAAGCATTTCTTTAGATTTCCGCTCCAAAACTTAAGGTGCCCATACACCTTACGATTATCAGACGATTTTGGTATGCGATCGACTTTTTGGCCGATAATCGTATGTGTGCATTGCAGTGTCCGACCGACAGTACTGTATAAATCGTACGACTTTTGACGGTCAAGCATGTATGAAAACTTTGCTAGATCCTACGATTGTCGTAAGGTTGCTGGCCTTTCCATCCCGTCAAAAGTCGCACACGATCTACACTGCGCATGCGCGAACGAAAATACGGCAAAGCAATCACCGCATTTCGTCCAGGTGCTTTTCGAAAATCGTACGACTATTCGATCATCGGACGAAAAGTTTCGGCCGATAATCGTAAGGTGTATGGGCACCTTTACATTTGTCGTGTTTCTGAACAACTCCAACTCTCAGCTTCCCTGAACTTCCTGACCAATACAAGATCACAAAAGGACAGATCAGACTCCAGCAACTAACCATCTACTAGCTTAAAGAAGAAAGGAGCAGAATGTCTTGCCTTGCTGCGTCTGTGAAGCCACACGCAGCTTACTAGCACACACAAGGGTGGCTCCATAGGACCCCGCAAGGCAAAGGTGCCACCCGAAAACAGGATATCAGGGCCAGTGTAGAGGAAAAGCTGTTTCTGCAGGAAACAAAACTTTTAAACATCAAGAAGCAGCGTCCATCATCAGTGATTTAATCAGCATTTTAAAATCGCTTAAAAACCTTTTGACTGTCGTATTACTTTCTGGGACCCCTCCCCAAATCATCTAGGTGAACTCTACTTGTAAATGGGAAAAAAAAACTGAAGTTGGAATTATATTTTCCTTATTTTCCATCCCCCACATTGCTTGAAGTGACATTGCGTCCCGCTCAGTGTCTGCAACCTCCCTCTGCCAATCCAACCGCTCAGTGTCTGCAACCTCCCTCTGCCAATCCCTGCACTGGCTTCCAATAGCCCAAAGGGAAGCCAAAGATGTATAAACTAACTTTACAGGCACATTTTATATCTACTGACAAACCAAGGGGGGGCCCTGGCCAATGTTACTGTAGGACCCGCTATGATAACTTCAACAGCACCCTGTCTAGCCAGTTAAATGTAAAAGGACGGCACCTATACTTGGATCGCCGATGTGGTTCTGAGCGAGGACGGTTGCCCAGTAGAATAGCCTAAAACTACTGTGGAACACCAAAAACCTGGAGGCTAAAATCCAAAGAGAACGTTGCATGTAAATGCGCCTCAAGCCACTTTGAGGGCAGATTCACAGAGCTGGTCCGGAAAATGGTGTGAACCTGCCCGCAGTTCTAGTGCATTCCAGACCAGACCAAATGAGACATGCAGTATTCTTCTGGTCCGGTCCAGATTGCGCTGGTGTGAACAGAGGACAGAAATAGCATAGGGATACATTTTAGGTCCGGAAACAATCTGGTCTGGTGATCTGGATGTGGTGTGAATGGGCCTTTAGAGCAGAACATCTAAACTAGGGGTAGACAACCTCGGCACTGCAGCTGCTGTGGAACTCCCAAAATGACTGATTGCCGCAGGACTCCCAAGAGGAAGAGGCATGATAGGTTTTATAGTCTCGCCAGAGTGCTGAGGTTGTCTACCCTTGATCTAAACGCAGGAAGAGGTGATCTGGGAAGCTGGGAATTGCTTTATTCTCCCCAATAACGTCTCCTATCTTTAGAAAAGCTGCACCTAGGAGTGCCAGTTCCTCACAGCGAAGGGTTAGAACGCCTGCCAGGTTTTACTCCTGCCTGTGACAGAGTTTTCCCCTCACTTCCTGTTCTGTTGAGACCATATTCACAAGACAGGAAGTTAGGGCGAATCTCCAAGGGCAACACAGACTGGAATAAAAATGCTTTTCTTTAGCAGAATCGAAATCTAGAACCCAATCAGAATTATATCCCAGTCTGGCTCCTTGTTGCAGATTTTTCCTCACTTCCTGTCTGGTGATACTGTTGTCAGAGGAAGTGACAGGAAATATCTCACAGAGCCATGGATAGCAGTAAACTCCTGTCAGGGGGTTCTATTCCTTCCCTACTCCATCCAAAACTGAGAAAAATGTTTTGGTCTGATATGCACTTAAAGGAGAACTATGAGGCGAGTGCTTTTCACTCACCTCATAGTTCTAGCCGACCTGTGACAATGAGACTGTCACAGGTCGGCTCAGTAGATCGGGAGGTGAGCGAACACATACCGGCGTTCGCTCACCTCTCGATCCTGTCACGGCTCTCTGCCGTGACAGTGGAGGGGCTGGATTCCCCCCCTCCCCGCTCTGCCTGTGCTGACTGGCGGAATGGACAGGGGAGGGGGCGGGTACAGCTGGCTCTGCCTCTAGATAGGCAGAGCCAGCAGTCAGTCACGCAGCTGGGCGGATCCCGGCATAATTGTCGGGATCTGCTTCGGCAGAGGCGTCTCAGTATACCGCGAGCTACAGCTCGCGGTATACTGAGCCTAGGGTGATGGGAGGACGCTAGTTTGTGTCCTCCTGTTACCCTAAGGAGAACTATGGGGAAAAGCCTTAACCCCATAGTTCTCCTTTAAAGGAGTTACAGTTCCCTGTCTGATGGGTGGAGAATACAACTGCTGTTGCCACGCAGCACTACACCCCCCCCCGTAACTGGTCTCTCTTCAGCTATGTGGGAGTACCCCCCTTGGGGCTCCTCGGGAGTACCCACCTTGAGGTATAGCCTCCCTTCTCTATTGGTAGTACACACGTGGGTGATGATGCTCTCCAGCTAGTACCACAGTTACCAATACTCCAATGACAGTACAGTCTGGCTAAAAGTAGTCATTAATGCTGCTGCTCTCAGTGGAAAATACCCAGGTCTCTGGGAGTACCCACTTTGCAGTTACATAAGTACCCAGTTTAGCAGAGCCTGCTCTATGGGAGTACTCACCTTAGGGTGCAGTCTATACCCCCCAATATAGGTACCTAGATTTTGTCACGTGCTCCTCCAGCTGATCAGAGTACCCAGGCTGAATCACGTGTTCCCTGCCAGTACCCACGTTAGGTAGTCACGTGTTCCCCAAGACTACCCAACTTGAAACAAAGTCCCCTCTACTGATCACGTGCTTCCCCCGGAGTACCCACCTTGGGGTAGAGGCGCTCCTGGCCCGGGCCCCTTCTCTGTAGCTGGGCCCCGTACGTGTAGCCCTCCCCTCGGATCCCGCTCCGCACCTTCCGCGCCTCCTCCTCCTCTTCCAGCTCCGCCTCTTCGTCCTCCGTGTCCGAGGCCGGCTGCTTCCTCTTCTTCACCTCCCGGGACTGCAGCTTCTCGCGCAGATCGCTGTAGCCGCTGGCGGACATGGCTGGGTTCTGGGGAAGGGGGGCGGGGCTGGCG
>NW_017307588.1:238142-239875 GCF_000935625.1 Nanorana parkeri | reverse complement strand
GTTAGCATCCCCCCATTTCCCGCCGCTTCGCTTCTTTCCCTCACACCGGAGAGCGGTTACCGCTGCGCCAGTACCGTCCGAGGCCTGCCGACGTCACAGCTCCGTCCTGAGGGGATCCTCTCTACCATTGGCCAGCGGGCGTGCCCATCAAAAAAGGAGCCGGGAGAACGTGCGGCGACGGCCTTACGTCACCGCCACGTCCTAAAGAGATTCTCTCTGCTATTGGCTATGATCCCTGCCAATCTTATCAATAGGCGGGGCTAAGGGGTGACAGCACAGGACCCCGCAAGCTGAGGCTGCCCTTAGCTATGCCTGTACGGACGTTCCCATAAACTGCTGCGCTCTGGCGGGTTTAAGCAGAGGACGTCGTGAAATGGCGATAGAAATGATTCAGTGATATTATTTTAACGCTACTCAGTGAGTGCTGTAAAGTCAGACAATATTAATTCAGCATAAGGAGCTACTGGCGCCTTTTGTTTTGGAGGCTTCACGAGAATGTCGACGTGACTAGAGTAACGTCTCCCCGGGGGTAGAGTACAAAGATGGCTTCCGTAGGGGGCTTTTAGGGTGCACCAACATGGCCGACCATGTTAGTTTGGCGTGCTCCTCATGTGTGGAACTCCACCCCAAATATTCTGACGAAATGAGCTGGAGAATGTTTTCATAACGTGACAATCTGCATTATAGTAGAGCGCCAGCCAAACTTGTATCTTATTAACGTATGTTTGAAGCCCAGACTTTAATTTTGATTTCGGTAGGGGATTGTACAAAACAAAAAATAGCAATTTTTTTTGTCATCTGTGTCCCGTTTGCAAGATTACCCTTCTCTTCCTGCCCTGTAGACACAACAGGAAGTGAGAGGAAATCTCTAAAGTGAGAGAAATCGCCCATTATAAAAAAAGTGAGAAAACAACCTTATGCTTCCCAGTTTAACTAATAAAAGTGTCTTTCTTGCTGCCTGTGTCCACGCTGGAGGGATTCTCTGCACTTCCTGCAATGACACAACCGGAAACAAAGGGGAAATCTCAGGGGGGGACACAGACGGCAATTTAACCCTGACAGGAGCTCTAACCCTTCCATTATACTGTTGCTGGATATTGTGACATGCCAGGAATTAATTCATGCAGATAGTGTACGTCCAGATTAAAGAGGAACTTCACCCATATCTTCAAAGGCACCTTTAGAAATGTTTAGTAATGACAATCTACAAACAAATACTTCTAGACAATTGCCGGCTTTTTATTCTTCACATACCTTATTTTTATTTTCCTCTCCATTCTTCTGACAGTGGCCACTTTAACTTAGGGCAGGTTACTAGATCTCCCCTTACTTCCTGGAACTCTGGCACGTGTGACCATGCACATCATCTCAGGGTAGGACAATGCCTTTCCCTGAGATCTTGTGACATTGCCCAGCAATGATCTGCTGATGCGCATGCAGCACTTGGGCACCATTACATCATTTGTGCCAAAGAGGACCAGGAAGTAAAAGAAAATGTAAATAAAATAAAAATATGTTCATGTTAGATGATTTCATATCGGCATGCAGAGCTGATTGCTAATGTCAAAGGGGGTAAAGGTCAACTTTAAAGTGAACATTTTAGCCATTTTAATTTTAAAAAGGTTGCCTGGTAACATGTATCAAATGATGCTTGCTGTTCATGGCCACAGGAGACTGTTCTATGTGCCCTTTAGAAACTAGTCCCCCTACTCTGCTGGTATGACAGTCTCCTC
>NW_017307588.1:236459-238100 GCF_000935625.1 Nanorana parkeri | reverse complement strand
CATTCAGCCAAAGGAGCATTTGTGAGGTCAGGTACAGGAGAAGACATGGCTCATAGTCAGTGCTCCAGTTCAGGCCAAAGGTGTCCAGTAGGGTTGAGGTCAGGGCTCAAGTTCCTCCACAAGGCTCTCCACAAGATTTTGGAGTGCGTCTGTGGGAATTTGTGCCCATTCATCGAAAAGAGCCTTTGTGAGGTCAGATAGTGACGTTGGAAGAGATCTGGCTTACAATCAGTGTTCCGATTCATCCCAAAGGTGTCCAGTATGGTTGTGGTCAGAGCTTTGTACAGGCCACTCAAGTTCCTCCACAAAATCCAGGAGGGTGTCTGTGGCAATTTGCACCCATTCAGCTAAAAAAAAACATTTGTGAGGTTGGTTACAATTCATCCCAATAGTGTTCAGTAGGGTTGAGGTCAGAGCAGTGGCGTAACTAGTGACCTCAGGGCCCCGATGCAAGAATCCATGAAAAAACACTCTCCTCTTTCATGCCCCCAGCTCCCCATTATCTCCCCCTTCATGTCCCCAGCTTTCCGCTCCCGGACCCCACGTCACCTTCCTTCATACTTCCAGCTCCCTGTCTCGGTCTCCCCCTTCGTGTCCGCAGCAGCTCTATTCGGCACTGGGCAGCAGTTCTGTGTGATGAGGGGGCGGGGATTACACCGCTCCCACTCATTGGCTGCTGCCCGGCTGGATGATACTTCACGCTGCGCCCGGAACAAGGTGAGGGGAGCAGCGTGATGCATGTAGGGCCCAGGACAGGGGAAAGAGGTCCCGGGACTGACATTAGCGGTTACGGGGATAATAAATATCCTGGTAATCAGCGGTCACCAGGGGCCCCTTCCTCCTGTCCTGGGCCCCCTCCAAGTGGCGGAACTCCAGGGCCCGGCCGCGACCTCTGCGACCCTGGTAGTTCCGCCACTGGGTCAGAGCTTTGCACAGGCCACTCAAGTTCCTCCACAAGGTTTTGGAGTGTGTCTGTGGGAATTTGTGCCCATTCAGCTAAAAAAACCCATTTGCGAGGTTGGATGAGAAGATCTACTTGGCGATGGATTCATTTTGCAATTCATCCCAAAGGTGTTCAGTAGGGTTGAGGTCGGGGCTCATTGAAGGCCACTTGAGTACCTCCTCACCAAAATCATCAAACTATGTCTGTATGGAGCTGGCTTTGCACACCAGAACCTTCCCTAAACTCTTGTCAGTTGGAAGCGCACAATTATCTCAAACCAAATATCCTGTAACATTATCAGTACCCTTCACTGGAGACACCTGAACCTCACAAATTGGAGGGGCGCCCGCGTACTTTTGGCCATAAAGTTGATATGGATTTTATAAAATAATAGTCACAATAGACATCTGCAGCTTGTGTTTATATCAGTGAGAGACTTCCTACCTTTTTATTCTTGTCAGTTGGAAGCGCACAATTACCTCAAACCAAATATCCTGGAACATTATCAGTACCCTTCACTGGAGACACCTGAACCTCACAAATTGGAGGGGCGCCCGCGTACTTTTGGCCATAAAGTTGATATGGATTTTATAAAATAATAGTCACAATAGACATCTGCAGCTTGTGTTTATATCAGTGAGAGACTTCCTACCTTTTTAATACACACACACATATATATATATATATATATATATACA
>NW_017307588.1:233063-234670 GCF_000935625.1 Nanorana parkeri | reverse complement strand
CTGGGATGAGGTAGAGGGACACCTTCCAGCAGACTGGAGGAGACAGAATCTGGAGCAGTTGCCTATAGTAACCAATCAGCTTCTCTCTTCAGCTTTGTTCAAGTTAAAGGAGAACTGTGGGGTTAAGGCTTTTCCCCATAGTTCTCCTTAGGGTAACGGGAGGACACAAACCAGCGTCCTCCCATCACCCTAAGCTCAGTATACGGCGAGCTACAGCTTGCGCTGTACTGAGACGCCGCAGCTGAAGCGGATCCGGAACAATTATGTCTGGATCCGCCCAGTTGCGTGACTGACAGCTGGCTCTGCCTATCTAGAGGCAGAGCCAGCTGTACCCGCCCACATCCGTTCCGCCAGTCAGCGCTGGTGGGGAGCGGGGAATCCAGCCCCTCCCCTGTCATGGCAGAGAGTCGTAACAGGATCGAGAGGTGAGCGAACGCCGGTATGTGTTCTCTCACCTCCCGATCTACTGAGACGACCTGTGACAGTCTCATTGTCACAGGTCGGCTGGAACTATGAGGTGAGTGGAAAGCACTCCCCTAATAGTTCTCCTTTAAGGTTTGAAAATGAAAGAGAGAAGCTGTACAAACATATATTAAGTTTTAGGTGGGTGGTCTGGGGGTGGGGCCAGTAATATTGTGGATCAAAGGTGGTTTTTACCGCCACTTGGCTGCCCGAATGAAGCCTTTAAGAGGCAATTAGCAACATAGCTCCTCTGAAAAAGGCCTTACTCTAATTGTTCTCACACGTGTTACATAAAGCAAGAAGTTTCTGTTCCTGAAAGGGGAAACGTCCATCCCGGACAAAGTGTATAAGCCTAAGGTTACATAGTTTGACGGAAGCGGTTCCTTCCTCATTCTTAAGGGACACAGGAAGTCTCCTGTAGGTGGCAGCATAACCCAAGGGAGAAGGACTTTCGGTGTCCCACTGTGGACTCCAAGAACAGAGTCTTATGGTGAGTACAAAAAGGAAGAACATAATTTACATACATAAACCTGGGTGACTGGTTCTGTTTAAAGATAACCCAATCAGTCAACAATGCAAAGCAAAAATTGTTCATATAAAAAAGGTGAACTTTAGTTAATTTGTATCTCCTGGATTCCCATCTCCTGGAGCCTGCGGCCCCTGACGTTTACTGCTATCTCAGGCGTGGTTAAGTGCGCCATGGTCTCCAGGCCTCCGAGTTCTCCTTGTCCTGCTTTGAACTTCTTATGTTTTCTCCTCACTTGCCTGCCATCCCGATTAGGCGGATGCAGCGCGCCTTCAAATGCGCTCTGACAGCTCCTACGTTCATGCAAAACAACCCCATTGTCATTTGATGCCGGGCCACCGGCAATGCGGGGTTAAAACTAGCTGGAGCGTGTACCTGTCATGGTGCTATGCGTAAATCTTTTCAGCCCTTGCTACGATGTGTTGGCTGAGCTAGTGTTCTCTGTATTTCGTAATTTTCTCCACATTCCAGAAAATACGAGACAGCAGTCAGCACACTCAGAGCAAACCTGTCACTTCAAGGAACACCCCCCAAATTCCCAGATCAAACCTTGGAGTGTAAGTGAGTCCAACCAAAACCTTTTTCTTTCAGGGGCACCCCTCCCCCCCCCCCTCCCCAT
>NW_017307588.1:231073-232855 GCF_000935625.1 Nanorana parkeri | reverse complement strand
CCCCCTTCCCATATCAACATTTTGTGTGTAAGTCCAGTCAAAACATTTTTTATATAGATTTGGATAAAGTTTGTTGATGGAGATTTTTCCTCACTTCCTGTTTGGTGAAATAATTGTAACCAAGGCAGAAAGGGAGGGGTTCTAATTCTTCCCCACTCCATACAAAAAAAAAAAAGGAAAAAATGTTGGCTGTACACACTTTAAAAGAGAACTGCATTTTAAAAAAGGGAAATAGACTTAAAAGGAGGCTGTATGTACATTATGTGCTTCCTCAGGGAGGTTGGAAGTATTTTCATGTTCACAAAGATGGCTGGATCTTTGGCCCCACATGCTGTCTCGCAATCACCAAACAGGTGAACATGTGGGAGGTGACCGGGGATAAACAGGACTGTTGCAGAAAATCCCATCGTCTGTGTTGTTCAGGATCAGCAGTCTATATACATTATTGTATATATAGATATATACACTGAGTGGGCAGATTATTATGACCACCCCATCAGTACTTCGTTGGGCCGCCTGGTGACTCCACGAGATGGTGAAAGGTGATGCGAGGAATCTGACACGGCACTGTTGCCCTTCTGTTGTCTTGTACCAGTCTTGCCCCTCCCCCGTTCTGCCCTAACATTGACTAGTGGCTGACGGCCACAATTCGCACGTTCAGACCCAGATTTTCGGCTGACAGTCCAGTCTTTAAACACTTTAACGACAGCTGCTCATGAACATTTAACAAATTCTGCTGTTTTGCTGATACTCGCTCCATGGCTCCGAGCGCCAACAATCATCCCACGTTCAAAGGCTGTTAAATGGCGTTGTTTCCCCGTATCTTCTTTGGTTCCTAATGTTCTAGTGGTCCCCCCCCCCTCTTTATTTGTTAAAGTAGATTTATAAGTACATTCTAGGTACAGCCGGTTATAGTGATTAGACTTATATGAATGCATGCAAATACACTACAATCTACAGAGACATCTCTATACGTATACAAGAAAGAAATGAGACATTTATTTTCCATACTTCTTTTGATTTTTCGGCTCACTAATGTTGAAAACAATCATCAATTTGTCCCCATTAACTATTATAAAATCGAAGTAATGTTTCCGAAGACTAACCGTGTATGGCAAGTTTTACTCTCTCTCTCCTCTCCCCCTCTCTTGTCTCTCCCCCTCTCTCTCCCCTCCCTCTCTCTCCTCCCTCCCTCTCTCGTCTCTCTCACCTAAACAGAATGAATGGAGGAATCTTACATGTATGGCTAGTCTAAGAGATCGGAAAAATGAGAGTGTGCTGAATAAGAGAAATCTTCCTTCCAAGCTAAACCGTGTGAATGGGGAGAATCTCCACTGCTGGCTCCTCACTCAGCCTGTCTCTCTCTTCCCTCTCTCTTTTTTTCTCTCTCCTTCGCTCTCTCCCCCTTTCTCTTCCCTGTCTCTCTCCCTCTCCTCCCATTCCTTCTCCCTCTCTTCTCCTTTTCTCTCCCTCTTCTCTGTCTCCTCCCTTTCTCTGTCCCCCTCTCTCTCCCTCTCCTCTCTGTCCTTCCTTCCTCTCTCCTCTATTTCTCTCCCCCTCTCTTTTTCCTCTTTCTTGCCCCCCTCTTTCCCTCTCCTCTCTCTTTATCTCCCCCTTCTTTCTCTTATATTTCTTTCCCTTTCTCCCTTATGTCTTTCTTTTTCCCTCTGCTCTCTCCTCTATTTATTTTGTCCTCTCCTCCCTTTCTCCCTCCTCACCTCTCACTCCACTCTCTTTCTCTCCCCCTTATCTTTTCTCTATTTCTCTCCTCTCTCTCTCTCT
>NW_017307588.1:230594-230865 GCF_000935625.1 Nanorana parkeri | reverse complement strand
AAACACCAGTTGGTGAAGTAAAACGCGTTCTTTACAATAGAGATTTGAGAAATGTGTTTTATTTACATTGAAATATGAGACAAAAATGTTTTCAAAACACCATGAAAAAAAAAAAGACTACAAAAATGTATTTCAAGAAAAAGTAAAATACAGAATTTGTTCTGAATCTGTATATATAAAACCAACAAAATATTACAGGGAATGTGTACAAAGCAGACGGACATCTCCAATGACACCAATAAGAGTAGAAAACAGGCACAAAGGTGACGGT
>NW_017307588.1:218128-230541 GCF_000935625.1 Nanorana parkeri | reverse complement strand
AAGAACATTACAAAAGAAGTTCTTTCAAGGTCAAAGCCGGCCATACACACGTAGATTGCCCTACGAATGTTCATACAAAAAAAAATCTGATCAGAACATTTAATAATGCATCCGATTTCCCTTCACTTCCTGTCTAATAGACAACAGGAAGTGAGAGGAGATCCCTCCAAAGAGAAGAAAATCCTTGGTGTTTTCCAGATCTAGTGTCCCCACTATTCCTGTTCTAGTGACAACCCAAAATGTGGGATTTTCTTTCCCGTTCAGTGACAACGGTCACCAGGACAAATCATGAGGGTGAATCTCCCTGACAAGGATGCCATTAAAGTAGAAATGGAGCCAACACTTTTTTTTTTAGTTTTGGATAGAGAAGGTTATAACCACTATAAGCTTTTTTATTTGCCAACTGTGTCCAATTGGGGAGATTTTCCTTCACTTCCTGCCTGATAGCCACAACAGGAAGTGAGAGGAAATCCCTCCAAAAGAGAAGAAAATCCTTGGTGCTCTTTAGAACTAGTGTCCTCATTGGAAGATTTCCCAGCTATTCCTGTTCTGGTGACAACCCTAAGGGCTTGTTCACACAATTTTCTGGCCCAGATCTGCAGACGCGGTGCTATGCGTGCCGTGCGTTTTTGTCTCTCTTTTTGTGGTTGTTGGGAGTGGGGCTTGTCAGTATGTTAACTGCAGTGCGGTGCATTGTCGTTGTGTTTTTGACGCGTTCGTGCGTTTCCAGATCGTATCTGGACCGGACAAAATGTGACATGCAGTATTTTCTCTGTCCGGGCCGGGCCGGACTACGCACGTGAGAACTGTAGCCCATAAAACACATAGGGATACATTGGGATGCAGGAGCGCACGGTTCTGGTCAGGACAGAATCCGGACGTCGTGTGAACAAGCCCAAAGCAGTGGGTCAAGTAAAATCGGGTTGCCGTGGGCAACGCAGGTTGGCAGTTCTCTTGCTGTTCTTGATGAATGAGGCAGACGCTCTTTCCTTTAAAGTTATAGTAAAAGCTGTCAGCAGGACAATAGAGAGGGGTGAATCTCCATAACGGGGACACAGACAGCAATAAAAACCTGTCAGGAGGTCTAATCCCTCTCCACTCCATCCAAAACTTAAAAAGAAAGTTTTGGGTTCAGTTGTACTTTAACTATTATTGAATAAACTTTCCAAAAACAAATTTTTCAGAACAAAATGTTGCTGGTGTACGGCCAGCTTAGGATTGCGGACACTTGTATGACCCCGCTCCCATTCCTCATAGTGTGCTACGACCCAATGTCCTCTCTTCTTTTCTCTTTCATATCTGGCATTGCTGGGCATACTATAGAGCCGGGGTAGGCAACCTCGGCACTCCAGCATTGAGGAAACAACAACTCCCATCATGCCTTTGCCTCTGGGAGTCATGCCTGGGGCTGCCAGAGTCTTGCAGTGCCTCATGGGACTTGTAGTCTCCCAACAGCTGGTGTGCCAAGGTTGCCTACCTCTCATATAGTGTGTCCACGATGCACAATTCCAAAATAGGGATGCTGATCACATGATTTACTGGCTAAGAGGAGGACACCTATCTAGAGCCTATTCAGATATTAAAGACAGAATTCCAAATGACAATGAATGTTTTTAAGGTATCGAAGAGGTCAGATTGGGGGAAATCTGTCGGAGGTAGATGAAATTGATGAATATTGAGTATTTTTACCTTCCTAGTATGTGAGCACTGTGATCTGAGGTCCATGTACCGATATATGTAGCAGATTGGGGGGGAGGGGTCACTTACTAGTCATGGGTAAGTGACTAGTAGGAGGAAGTCAAAGCACTTCAGTGCAAAGGAAGCTTTCCTCCTAATTTCTGGGCATTTCAATGCCAATATTCAAGGGCCCCCTGAAACGCTTTGGCTGTTTTAACTGCCTACTGAGAACAATAAACTCTTGCTGAACTAATTAAGCCACGTGATGCTCTCATGCTTTGTATGCATTGGCATTACAATGGGCATTGATATTTTCCAGCACACAGCCGACCACTAATGTAGAATTTGTGCTTCTATAGGGCAAACCTGTGCTTTGGCCATACTCTGTAAAGCAACAGGTTCTCTTTAATACCCCCCAACAGCACACAGTCACCTTTCCTTTAACCCCCACCTCCATTGTAGCCAGTATAACCGGTACTTGTGGGTGTGGAAGAGCATGTGACTTACTCCCCTTCCTCTCATGTAACAGTGTTGGTGATTGGCCCAGTAGTGTTCTGTGTAAGCTCTGATTGGAGCGACTCGGAGCTTACACAGGGCTTCTTTTCCTCATTCACAGCGGCTGGACGTAGAGATGGGGGGGGGGGGGGGGGGAAAGGTGAGTATGTGCCGCTAGGGAGGGAGGTACGGGTAAAGAAAAGGTGACACAATAGTCAGGGACAGCTTGGTGTCCCTTTAAACATCTGCTGTCCTTGGTGCTGAAATGAACTTTTCTTCATATAATGTAACATTTCTGTTATCTGAATCTAAACCAAACATGTAACATTGCTCCCTTCTGGTCTCTTAAAAGAGAACTATGGGGTAAGTGTTTTCCCCCATAATTCTCTTTAGGGTCACGGGAGGATATAAACTAACCTCCTACGGTGACCCAAAGCTCAGTATATAGCGAGATATTGCCCGCAATATACTGAGAGCGTCACGCAGCCGGGACGGATCCGACATTACTGTCAAGATCCACCCAGCTGCGTGAGTGACAGCGGGCTCTGCCAATCTAGAGGCAGAGCCAGCTGTGCCCGCCCCTTCCCCCGTCCGTTCCTCCAGTCAGCGCTGGAGGACCAGAGAAGGGAGGGGGGAATCCCTGCAGGGAGCGGTGACTGACAGTCACTGCAGGGAGACGATCGGGAAGTGAGCAGACCGGTGCATGTTTCCCGATCGATAGAGCCGACCTGTGACAGCTTCTTTGTCACAGGTCGGCTCTAACTATAAGGATGAGTGGAAATCACTCACCTCATAGTTCTTTAAATATACCATTGGACCTGTTTTGTTATATCTGTTTGATACGTAAAAAAAAAAATGAAACCTGCGGATCCTGCCAGAAATCCAGAGGTCGCTTCATGTGCACTGTGCTGGCTAATATCAATCACATTGTTCCCAGCCATCTCTGAGGACTACAGAACACCCATTCCTTTGTGTTATATAAAATAGAAGAGGGGTGGGGGGTTTGTGTAGTCCTGCTTGTGCTAGGCCAGTGTGATGCAAACAACTGGAACAGCCCAACAGGCATAAAACTAACATTTTCAGCTATGGACGTTTCCTTTAAGCAGTCCTTCGAGGCAACCTTGTCCTGATGGAAATAGACGATCTCCTTCCAAAGATGCTGGTTGTTGTTTTTTTGTGTGCGGTATATCTGATCTAAAGTGCAGAGAGGTCTCTAGCGGTGGCGGCGATCAGAGCAGCGTGATCTCGCTGGGTGGGAGGGTCAGGCGTTTGTCACGACTTGGAGCACTTTTTTTATATGCATGGAGACACCAACATGGGGCAGACAGCATGCTGAAGGGGCTTTCTAACTCTCTATAATGACTGTGGTGTGTCCCAGGACAATGTGCACGGAGAAGTATTGCTTCATAAGAACTACATGCATTGCTGCTTTTTTATGCTGAAAGCTGATGCACTGGAAGAGGAAGAAACACCCCATAATAATCAAGCGGGAAAAACGGATCCAATGTACAAAATGACTTGAATCTACAGCAGGGGTAGGCAAACTCCGGCACTACAGCTGCTGTGGAACTACAAGTCCCACGAGGCATTGCTAGACCCTGACAGCCACAGGCATGACTCCCAGAGGCAGAGGCATGATGGGAGTTGTAATTTCAGCACAGCTGGAGTGCCGAGGTTGACTACTCTATGTCAAGGGAGTCCAGTGTGTCCTGCAGGTTCACCCAACCTGACCAGAACTGGTCAAATTTTGCCGGGGCAACCTTTAGTTCAGGGGTGGGCAAACTTTGGCCCTATAGCTGCTTTGAAACTACAAATCCCATGAGACATTGCAACACCCTGACAGCCACAGGCATGACTCGCAGATGCATGATGGAGTGCCAAGGTTTTCGTACTCCTGATCTAGAGGTTGCCCCCCAAAAGTTTGTCCAATTCTGATCAGGTCGGGTGAACCTGCAGCACAAACTGGACTCCATTGACCAGTGGTAGGTAACTTCCACCCTCCATCTGCGGTGAAACTACAAATCCATCATGCCTCTGCCTCTGGGAGTCATGCCTGTGGCTGTCACAGTCTTGCAATGCCTCATGGGACTTGTAGTTCCACAACAGCTGGGGTGCTGAGGTTGCCTACCCCTGATCTAGTGTGCTTGTGATGCACAATTCTAGAACAGATAAAGGGGTGTTGACCACACAGCTTACTGGCTAGAGAAGTCTTTGGTGGGGGGATACCTCGCTGGAGTTTATTCAAACATTGAAGACAGAAGCCCGACTGACAACATTTTGTTAGATACAGAAGAGGGCAGAGTGCCTTCGGGCAGTGGCATCCCGAGGCTGGGTGACACCCGGAGCGGTAACCGAGTGTCACCCCGCCGAGACGTCACTGTGCGCGGCAGTATTCTGATACTGAGAGGAGGGGACAGTCACCCAGCGGGATAAGGTATGCCGCCAGGTCCCCTCCTCTCTCCTGATACTGTCGGGCGTTCGGTCCATGACCGAGCACCCGACTTTTCAGAGGGGGTGGCACCAAAATGACTGTGAGTCATTTTGGTGTCACCCCTCCAATGGTGTCACCCGGGTGCGGGCAGCACCCCCCTTGTGACGCCACTGCCTGTGGCTGGCAGAGTCTTGCAATGCCTCATGGGACTTGTAGTTCCACAACAGCTGGAGTGCTGAGGTTGCCCACCCCTGATCTAGGCACTCCATAGAGTGTACTATTCTATTATAGGTAACTTGCAATGTAGTTCCTCCGGCCAGGTCAGAGGTCACTATGGGACGTATGAGCCAGTGAGAGGAACCACAGTGTGCGGTGCTTACAAATAGGCCAATAAGACTGTTCACATTCACTTATGAAGCTGACACAAGCACAATAAAGTAAAAATTGTCATCAAAAAGCCATGAGCATCAATGGAGCTTTACTGCACGACGTCACCTGTTTATGAAGCATGTAGGATGGGTATGGACACCAATATGAGTGCAATGATTGCTGGAGCATGATAAGTGACTACACAACATACCGCCTCCTATCTGGTCTTGTTAGAGATCCAAGGGTAAAGCAAAGGGAGGAATAGACACAGAGGAGAGACAAAGGAGCTGAATCAATGAGCTGAAAGCCCTCTGAAAGTCTGAGCTACATTCAGGAGAAGAAGGGGCAAGTATTGGCATTTGTCATTGGCAGATTTAGAATACCCGAAACCAGCTCTAAAGATCAACTCGTTCTTGGTTCTGAAAGTCCGGCGGGGTCCCCAAGTGCAGTCTGCAGCTCTCTTAACATTAAAGAAGAACTCTGGGAAAATTAAAAACTACCCCCGCACTGCAACGATTAAGTGCTAATTTTGTCTGGGGGGCTTAAATAAAGCATTCCAACTAGGAATGCACCAATGCCGATACTAGTATTGGTATCGGTGTCAATACTCGTACTCGCCCAAATGCCCCGATACCTTCTCTGATACTGGAACAATGGCAGTGCCATAGGGGAACATGGAGCCAGCTTCCTGTGCAATCAGGAAGGCGGGCGGTGAGTAATGACCCACCTCCCAGCTTCCTGATTGGCTAGAACCCTGGCTCCATGCTGATTGGCTGTGAAGCCGGCTTCCCAGCCAATCAGCAGCGAGCCAGCCGAACAGCCAGCTCCTTGCTGATTGGCTGGGAAGCTGGCTTTCCAGCCAATCGGCATGGAGCCGACTTCCCAGCCAAGCAGGGAGGCAGGTCATTACTCATCGCCCGGCTTCCTGATTGGCCGGGAAGCCGGTTTCCTGGCAAATCACAATCTAGCAGGCTAAACAACATGGAGCCGGCTTCCAAGGCAATCAGGAAGCCAGGTGGCTTGTTATTCCTGATTGCCCGGGACGTAATGGCCCGCCTCCCTGATTGCCTGAGAAGCCGGCTCCATGCCAGTGAAAGCACTGGTATCGGTACTCGGCATCGGCGAAAGCAAAACATCAGTATTCGTACTCGATACCGAAAACCTGTATCGGTGCATCCCAAATTCCAACCATTCTCCATGCTACGATTAAAGATTTTCCCCAAGTTTTATTCAACATACTCCAAGGCTGAGTCCTTCACCCCTTCTGTAGTCCACACTTATGCCAATGACTTTCTGGATCCCAGACTACTGCCTTGATCAAATTTATTTTAACCCATTACAGTTAAAACATTTGTTACCCTGAACACCTTTCTCCTTGTATTGTACCCAGTGAACTCTATAAATCAATCTCTGTCTTTCTAGTATGCTTCTGCATCAGAAAGAGACCCTGTTTCACCTGTTCCAGTTGTAGTTGTGTTATCCGTTGTGATGTCATGTCACCCAACAATATGTCCACATACGGGTAACTGAACCCCGGTGCCGGACGCTGAGTCCTGGTGCTCTGGATGTCCTTCAGAGGGAATGTTACCACCACATCCTATAAAGCAAAAACAAATGATGTGTAACTGACAGTGCATTTCACAAAGAAGCTCAGTTGATGCCTTCAGGTTACAAATCAGTACGGAGGCCTAAAAAAGTGTTCATTAATAACCAAAAAGCGACAACTGGTAGGTCAAAGATGAGCAGCTGGGACTGGCTTAGCCTCACAGTGGAATTATGATGGTACACTGCTGGCTCTACAGATTACCATAAATGGTCCAGTATGGCTTTAAATGAAGGTGTGATGTAGATGATGGAAGCTGAGGGATATGTTTGCTAGTGCAGGCAGAGATTGTCCATGTTTGAACCAACTGTGACCAATCACCAATGACATCTTTTAACTGAATTAACAAACAAATGAACTGGAATGAAAATTTGTATGCTGTGTATTAACTGAAGGTGCGCAAGTCTCACTGTAAGAGCTTCTCGTATGTTGCCAACCTAGTCACAATGCCAATATTTCAGGAGTTGCGTAAGGGTGACCCTTTGGTGAGTTTTCCATAACCCATACTGTTCCACTGCACCAGCCTTGTGGTATATATCCAGTTAGGCAATCTAAACAAGTCTTCGTAGGCCCAAAATTGGCTACAAAGACTAAAATGTGCATAGTGTGAACATAGCAACATGGGGCCAGGAGAAATGGAAATGAAATATGCATGATAACCTGTAAAAGTGGCCTTAAAAGACTTTCCATATTGCTGAGTTTGTGCAAATCACCAATTAGGTGATCTGTATGGCTTACTACGTACACTGAGTGGCCCAATTATTATGACCACCCCATCAGTACTTCGTTGGGCCATGAGATAACTCCACGAGATGACTTTGTTGGACCGCCTCGTGACTCCACGAGATGATGAAAGGTGATGCGAGGAATCTGACACTGCACTGTTGCCCTTCTGTGGTCTTGTACCAGTCTTGCCACTCTCCGTTCTGCCCTAACATTGACTAGTCGCTGACGGCCACAATTTGCACGTTCAGACCCAGATTTTCGGCTGATAGTCCGGTCTTTAAACACTTTAACAATGAGCCCCTCTTGAACATTTAACTAATTCTGCTGTTTTGCTGATACTCGCTCCATGGCTCCGAGCGCCAACAATCATCCCACGTTCAAAGGCTGTTAAATCGCGTTGTTTCCCCGTATCTTCAGAACAAAATCACTTCTACTGTCGTGGTAAACAACCTGCTTCCCTATTTATAATGGTCTGGCCCTCTAGCAACTTCAGCGCAAAATTATAGCTAATTATACCTAATTTGCCTACAAACATCAGGTGGTCATAATAAACTGGCCACTCAGTGTATAGAAGAAGATCAACAGTAGACCTTAGGATAGGCCAGATTGACGTTCAGGCTTAATTCCCCCATGGTTAAGGTGACAAGACCATGGGAACGCCCTCCCTTTTAGATTGTAAGCCCTCAGGGGCAGGGCCCTCCTTACCATCTTGTCTTGAATGGTATTGTGATTGTAATGTCTTCCTTATATTGTAAACCGCTGCGCAAACTGTTGGCGCTATATAAGTACTGTATAATAATAATAACCACAGAACTCAATTTTAGCACTGCCACCTAACAAGAAAAGCAGCAGTAATCTGACTCAGTCTGAGGGACACGTGACGCATCTGTCCATTTTGATTGGACGTGGTAGGCTAGCTATACTGTCATCTTACCAGATCTGGATACACTACGGTAGAGTTGCAGTATGGTTTCTGTCTCTATACTCTTTCTAAAGAGAACTGCTGAGGATGAAGACAGCCTTGTCAACGTCACAGGATATGATATTACTCATCACATAAGGGAAGCAGATGTCACATCTGAGGTGGCCTTAGGGTGTCCACAAGAGATCCAACCCATCAACAAAATAAACAGAAATCTCTGCTGACAGTGTATCATCTACACATACATGGTTTTCTTTGTTCAGGAAATTCAGTCCATTCTGGTTGATCGCCAGGATACACGGGGAGATGACCATGTTGTTACTGCAGCTCTGGATGTAGAAGAAAGAAGAGCCGAACATGGGGAAGGCACTGACCAAACCTGCGAGAGGAGAAAACATATTGCTATATTATGTGTTGTCAACCACACCCAGCACTGGCAGCCATTTTGCAAGATGGATGTGTCTTTAAAGTGTATGTCTAGGCAAAATTTTCTGTTTCTGCACTGGATAGAATAGTGAATGGTAACAGGTGTCCGCATTGGAAGGTCTCCCCCACCTTCTGTTTTGGTTGAAACCGTAAATAGTTGGCTTTCTCATCACTTTCTGTTCCAATGACAATGGTCACCAAGACAAATACAGAGGGTGAATCACACCAGTGGGGCGATGCAAAAGCAGAATGCATGTTCCACTCCTTTGAGTGGGAGAGTTACTGTGTCTAAAAGAATGTTCTAAACCATGGCAATCTTTATGGCGAAGGAGAGTCAACATGTCTCAGGGACCTTCGCCTCTTCATCAGGGCTAATAGACATATTTGGTATTGTATTAGTTAATCGACTACTAAGATGAAAAAGATCTTATAACAGCATTTTTTATTAGGCTGCAAGATGAACCCATTACAGGGAATTCAAATATCCATTAAGCAATCCATGCATGGACAGAAGAAGTGCAAGGGAGAATGGATTTGGTGTGGTGGTATATTGTGGATAAGATCTGTACTTCCTGTGGACGCTCCTTACCTAAGAACTGAGCCCTTCCCTGGTGAGGACTCAGAGGCTGAATCTGCTGCATGTGCTGCATCACCATATTCAACCACGACTGAGGTTTCACCGACTTGTAAAACTGGTTGGGGATGTAATCTTGGACTTCACGCCTGTAGGGTGGTACAGGAAATTAGAACAAATAAAAACACCACATAGGTGGCCCAGCTAATTATAGCCTCTAGCTGTTGAGGTTATGAAATGTGCTATGATATGTTAAATAATACAGTGACATATAGGCAGAATAAGGGCTTGCGTAAGTGGATAGGTTGATGCACATTCCACTTCTGTTTACCAAACCCATCAACCAGTTTTCCGTGCACAAAAACAGATCTGACTGGAAGTCACATGGCAGGCTGCAAAGATGGCATACGTACGCGGTAGGCAGGTAAACACTATCCTTAGCGCGGTGTTGTAAGGCCGCCAGTCTTGAAATCTGCTGGAATTGTTGCTCGGTGGGCTTAGCATGAGTGAAGACATTAAACAATCCTTTCAAGTAATCTGGTAAGACCTAGCAAGCGAGAACAAAGAAGCATTACCGTCTGTTTACAGCTAGCGCCATGCCTCCACCATGTTCATGTCTCTACTGTACCTGGTTATAATGCATGGTCACATACAGCTCATTCTCAAACTTTAGTGGCTGAGCCCAGATGATTCTTCTGAACCAGAACATGTAGTTACTATCAGTCTGCTCCATTTCAGCTGAAACATCCAGGATGTATTCCTTCCTATTCAGAGGTCTTACATTCTGACCTGTAGGAGGAAGAGATTAGAGTGTAACATTATGGGAAGTGTCTCCACCTGATCTGTCTGAACAGGCAAGGTGAGGTCTTATGCAAGACATTTATATTTTTATTTCTTCCAAGTAGCTCCAATCACATGACCTGCAGTCATTACAAGCTGAAGTCTGGATACTGATCACCTGGCTTCTTTTTGCTTACACTGTAATGGTAAGTTAGTGAGTGATAGCATAAGGGAAATACTGAATGCAGAATAACTTCCTTTGCACCATCCCATGGTCCATTACTTGGCCCCGTAGCTTGGCCAGAGATATAAGACTGACAGAAACTGCAGAGGGTACCTGGGCAAATAAACATCTCGGCCTCTTTAATTCTTGCATGGGCAAGCCAGCCATTGGAAGTTGCATATGCATGATATCTTGCTTGGGTGTCTCCAGGCTAAGACTGCCTCTGGATCTGACATTTGCATATAATTTTGCCTAGGTGCCACCTGACCTGAGACTGCCTTTGGAACTCACATATGCATGTCATCATGCCTGGGTACCATCTAGCCTGAAACGGTCTATAGAATTCACATATACATGTCATTATGCCTGGGTACCACCTGGCCTGAGACAGTCACTAGAACCACCATATGCATACCATCTGGCTTGAGTGTCTCCTGGCTTGAGATTGCCTCTGGAACTCACATATGCATGTCACCTTGCTTGGGTGTCTCCTGGCTTGAGATTGCCTCTAGAACTCACAGGGCACCAGCAGTATGAGTTGCCTGAAAGAGCAACTTCCCATTTTGCCCTTCTTCCTTGCAACATCTCTATTCACTGTCCCTTTCAGTTTCATGCTTCATTGGAATTATTTCTAAAACACAAGACTCAGCCCTGTGACTCGTTAATGCTTCTGGTTGATGTTCCATACATGATTGTCTCCTACACGGAGACTGCCAGTGGAACTCACATATGCATGTCATCTTGCCTTGGTGTCTCCTGGTCTAAGATTGTCTTTGGAACTCACATACTGTATGCATATAATCTTGCCTGGGTGTCTCCTGCCCTATCACTGACACTGGGACTCGCATATGCACATCATCTTGTTGGGAGCCACATGGTCTGAGACTGCCTCTGGAATTAACATTTGCACATCATCTTGCCTGGGTGTCGCTTGGCCTGAGACTGCCTCTAGAGCTCACAGGGCATCCGCAGTATGAGTTGCCTAAAAGTGCTACTTCCTGTTTTGCCTCTCTTCCCTTCAACATCTCAATTCACTGCCCCTTTCAGTGGCATGCGTCATTGCCATCATTTTTAAAAACGAAGGTCTTAACCTGATGCCTTCAACATTTCTTTATAGGGATGTATAGACTTGGCAGAGGAGATGATTAGCAGAGAATGAAGAGCCATTCTCTGTCCTGACCAATGGCCCCATCATATGGCTTCCTCCCTTCTGATGGCTTCTCTTATTTGTTTGCTTTCTGGTGCAGCAACATAGACAGTATGTCAAGCCCCAGGTGTGATCTATAGACTTTCCATACTACAACATGTTTAAAAAAAGGACTTAAACCTGACTTTAGTTTAATCCTCGTGATTTTTTGAAAAATAGATGTATTTGTTAATATATTTCTATGTATTGATTTAAACAGCAAGGGAACTGTTTAACATTTTAAGTTAGGAAGGCACATTTGTATCTGGAACATGGATGTGGCATTTGTTGGTCTTAGCTTGGAGGTGTGTGGTGTTGTTCCCCATCTTACCCCGGTTGGTAACAGCAAAGATGGCATATTCATGGTAGGCCTCGTCTCTGTGCACCCCCATCTCAGTGCAGATCTCTTCTATGACATCAAAGGCCACCTAACCATAAAAGAATGCACAGAGTTAAGTCTTCCACTCATAAAAGCACATTACATTCATACATGCAAATAATAGATTAGGACTAGCCCCATCTCTTTCACCTCTTGAGCTTCACTATTGGTCCTTTAATATAGCGGGAAGCCTAACTGACCAACAGGAAGGCTGGTGATGCAGAAGTGGAAAGACCAAGCTCATCCTTGAAAGAAAAAGCAATATATATTCCTATATGCTTACTGGTCATTCTGACACGCGGTTTTCACTGAAGGTACCCGTGGCTTAAAGATTGTTTTCATCATATGTTCAGTAAGAATTGCCCTGGCTTGCTTTCAAAAAGGATTCAATTCATTTTTAAACACAGGTACCATGAGCTATTATATATTAGTTTCCTGTAATCTGAAGAACAGGATTCAGACTGGGAGAGGGAAGGGCAGCACTAGAAGCCAATCAGGTGCTACATCACTGCATAGTGCTGTCAGTCTAACACTGGACATTTGCTATTAGAAGGAGAGAGCAGAGTAAAATCCTCATCAGTGTTGTGATGCTCCTTCATTGTCCAATCATCTGCTTGGGGGG